>NW_027325458.1:0-169989 GCF_036924035.1 Leuresthes tenuis | reverse complement strand
ACCGCATCCTTGAGGAAGTCAGCAAGCACAGCGGTCATCAGAGACCAAGGGATTTGGGTAATGAATCAGGACCATGGGAGAGTATTGCATGCAATGCAATAATTAAAGGCCTCATGCCAGATGTCGCCACTGAAGTAAAGAACATTTACGTGGGATGGTGTGAGGGTCCTCGTTTGGCTGACGTTCGCCGATATGTTTGCCATGCTCATAACCAAGTTGAGACGCGTAAGACAACCAAAAGGGACAAGTGTGAAAAGGAGCTGCATTTGGCAGCCATGACCATGTATTACGCAGTTGGTGTAAACAGAGGACGAGGCCGAAGTTGAAGACGTGGACGTGTGGGAGAGGAGGTCGAAATGGGCCACGCCAGAGCTATGATCCGAATATTTGTTTTTACTGTGGCCAGACTGGACACTGGAAGAAGGACTGTCCACAGCTGAAAAGTGATGAAATTGGGCAAAAGGCTGACTGAGGGTGGGAGGCAGGTTCTGGACGTCACGCGGCAGCGGAGCCTCCACTGATGGGTGATAGCACAAACACACTCACACATTTTTCCTGCTCTGTGTAGTGAAGAAACGCTTGCCGACTGTGATTCACGTAGTAAAGTTTTGCATGCTATTTCCGTCCTAGAGCAAAGATATTTCTTTCAGAATATAGGAACTTATGTTCATCAGTAGTGACGTCAGGGGAGTTTGATTGTCCTCAAAAGTTAAGTGGAAACCACGTTTACTGTATGTCTGCCTCAGGCCAGGTTGTGAAGGAGAAAATGACAATGCCCATTGCGTGTTGTCACTCCCGATGAGCTCTCCTTCAAACACTCATTTTTGTTATCAGAGTTGTGTCCCATTAACCTGATGGGCTGTGATCTCATGTGTAAATTAGGCATTATTTTAACTTCTACACCAGAGGGTGTTAAGGTTATGTTACAGCCTGACAAAGTTTTCACAGCAGTGCAGTTTGATTCATCGGCACTTACATATGCTTATGAGTGGAAACTTCCCAGCTCTCCTTTTTCACAACAACTAGTGGAAGAAGCAAAAGCGTTAGTTTCACCCCTTTCTGATTTCATGCAACCTACTGATTTGCACTGCACATCACACATTTCTTCGGGGCCTGACAATGACTATGAGAAGAAGTGAAAAAATATGTGCGCCTACTTTATTGGCTGTGTCGCTCACTCCAGAGCACTTCGATTTTTTTAATGTTTGTGGTACTCGCCCTCACATTTCCTTGGCCAAACGTACACACTGGCAGTGACAAGGTGTGGGAGAGTTTGTTGCTACATGTCAGAAAGAAATGGAGTGGACCGTTTCACCTGCTGATCCAAATTTGATGTTTTCTGAACGATTGTCAGCATACAAAAAAACATTTTTGAGTACAATGCATTGTCAAAGAACTGCGGACTTAATTCCTACCACAGAATCACATTTTGAAGCATGTTTTTTATCTGAAACAGATTTGTCTTCGATACCCATGTTGGCTGAAGTGCCCAATGATCTTTGGGCTAAGAGCAAATATGATGTGGGGTTGATAAAAGGCTGTGAACCAGTAATTGTCACCCCTAAATCAGACTTTTGTCCATGTAAAAAACAATACCCTTTTAAGCCTGAAGCAATTAAAGGGATTAAACCTGTTTTTCAATCTTTTCAGAAAACAGGCGTTATTGTTCCTTTTGAAAATTCACCTGTGGTTACTCCATTGTTTCCTGTTAAAAAGATTAAAGATGCTGGCCAGCCAGATGAATGGCGTTTTGTACAGGACCTCCAAGCGGTGAATGCTGCAGTTCAGCCACATGCTCCTACTGTGCCCAACCCACACACTATTTTGTCTCAAATTACATCAGATGCACAGTTTTTCTCCGTGGTTGACTTGTCGCCAGTGCACCCTGATAGCCCATTTTGGTTTGCTTTTTAGTTTGAAGGGAGATCTTGGACTTTTACCCGGTTATGCCAGGGGTACTGTGAAAGTCCCACTATTTACAATGCTGCCCTCAAAGCTAGTCTGGATTAACTTCAATCAACCACAGGCTCTGCTCTTTTGCAGTATGTGGATGACATCCTTTTATGTGGTCCATCTAAACAACAGTGTGAAAAAGACAGTGAATCTGTTGAAACATCTTCCTTCTTATGGCCATAAAGCCAGCCTTTCTAAGTTACAGTTTGTACAGGACGAAGTCACCTTTTTGGGTCATGTGATTTCTAAGGATCGGCGCTCACTTTCTCCTAAACGTGTTGCTGCAGTTCAGATCATTCCTAAACCGGTTACTAAAAAACAGCTTATGTCATTCTTAGGTATAACATCTTACTGCAGGAACTTTATTCCTAACTACTCTTTTCTCGAAGCTCTCTTAGGTGCTCTTATCCATGGTAAAGGCAGCTGCAGTTCTGACATGCAGCTCTCTTTGCAGGCAGAAGACTCCCTCACAGATCTCCATGCTTTGTAAACCTTTGCCTCTGCAGATGAAATTTGGTCCTCTGGACGCATTTGGTCCTCTGTGGGTGCAACTTATATGGATGGTGTTTGGATGGGACCTGATGGTAAACCCTGTCTACCTAAACATTTTTTTCCTCATTTTTCAAAATTGACACATGGGTTGGACCATGTGTCAAAAGGGGGGATGCTGAATGCACTCACTGCTCAGTGGTTCACAAAAGGGTTCAGTTCATATGCGCAAAAATACTGTCAGTCATGTATGGTTTGTGCCACACATAATGTAGGAAAGGCATTACACACATCGCAAGTTCCACACCCTCCATCAGAGAAACCTTTTGAACATTTGATGATGGATTTTGTTGAACTCACACCAGCTGAAGGAAAGAAATATGCACTAGTAATAGTGGACGTGTTTAGTAAATGGGTTGAAGTTTTCACTGCAAAACATGCAAACAGTAATGCAGTGACTAAAGCACTGCTAAACAGAAATCATTCCTAGATGGGGCATTCCAGAGAAGATCAGCAGTGATAATGGCACACATTTTGTAAACACTGCATTGACTGAGGTTGGTAAATTCCTGGGAATAACCTTGCGCACACATTGTGCTTATCATCCACAGAGTGGAGGTGCTGTGGAAAGAGAAAATGGTACATTAAAGTCCAAGTTAGCCAAATGTTGTGAAGAAACAGGTCTGCCATGGACAAAAACATTACCTATTGTGCTTACCTACATGAGAATGAGAATCAGAGCTCAAGTGAATCTCAGCCCATTTGAAATTTTATTTGGCAGACCTCCTAACCTGGGATTGGGACCTGTAACCAGACCCCTCCCTTCCACAACTGTTTGTGATGATGCTATGTTGTCTTACTGTCGAAACCTTTCCACTGTTCTATCTCAAGTTTCACAGACAGTAAAAGCAGCCCTTCCAGCCACAGAAAACACACCACTCCAACCAGATGACAGGTGGTGAAGGAACTTCGCAGGAAACATTGGAAGTCCAAACGTTGGCAAGGCCCGTTCCAGGTGCTACTGGTCACTCATACAGCTGTTAAAGTTGCAGAGAGAGCAACCTGGATTCATGCCAGTCACTGTAAGAAGGTACCAGAACCAGTAGATGACTTCCACCCTGACATACATCAGCCTAACCAACACGCCCGGAAGGACAAAGATAAGAGTCAGCAGTAAAAGCTGTACTCCACCGGTGTGTTAAGTGCTAGTAACCTCTGACACCGAAGATTGAAACATCCTTACTGAGACCTGTGATGAAGATGATCATACACATGCTGTGAACCATGGAAGAAACTGTTTGTTGTTTGTATTTTCTTATTTGTAACCAGCATGTGCACATTGTATCTTGATTTCACAGGAAGCAATAATACAGGGCTGCTGTATTTTTCCCTGTGTGAAAGGCCTCATTGTATGTATCTCACCAAATGATTCAAATGACTCAAAGAACTTTTTTGCTTTCAAAATTTTTCTTCTAGTGACGCTGACTTAGAGAGGGATGAAGATAATCATATTTAATTGTTCATGTTTTGATTGTTTATCATTGGACCCTTTATCACTATGATGCCTGCATTTTAAACTCACGTTGTGTGCAAATGCAGGCTGATGTTTTACAGATAAAGTTATTATTTTCCTTGTTTCTTTTGGGTTGATTAATATAATGGTATTATTATAATCAAAAGGGAGGAATGTAATGGAAAATAATTCTTATATGCATTGCATTGAGTGTTACTGTGTATAACCTGCAAAACACTGAGCTGCAAGGTACCACCCTGCCCTGTTTTCTTAAATTCCTCTTTACAATGGTGGGCTTGTTATTATGAGATAGCTACACTTTAGGGGGGACAGGGTTAGGCTGGTATTTACGAGTGTGTCTGGGTAACCTCAACTAATGGTTGGGGAGGAAAGTTAGAAGAACAATCAACTATACCCAAAAACAGATGACGTGATGAGTGGGCAATATAACTGTGTGTTTTTGCTTCAGTGGTCAGAGCAACTCTGTATTCTGTACTGTGTTGTTCTCTCTTGCAAGATATTATTATTAAAGCCTCTTATCTCCTCAAAAGAAAATAACTGACTCCCCAAGTGCAAGTGTCAGGACAAATGATCAAACTTCTCCAAGCTTCAGTCTGCAGAGAGGTACAAGACAGGGTTGCCCACTTTCGCCCTCACTTTTTGCTATTTTCATCGAACCTTTAGCAGCTGCTATCAGACAAGATAGAAATATTAAAGGCATCCAACCCCAAAATATTGAGCATAAAATAAGTCTTTATGCTGATGATGTATTACTTTTCCTTCAGAACTCACAAACGTCTCTCACTCACACGATCACACTCATAAATAAATTCTCAGCACTTTCTGACTACTCTATCAATTGGTCTAAGACCACAGTTCTGCCCATTAACTATAGGGACCAGAATATACCTGCGATCACTTTACAGTCAGGAAATATTAGATATTTAGGAATAAACATTTCCTCCAGGCTCTCAGGGCTAACAAAGCTAAATTATGTGCAATTATTAAAGACAGTAGAGGACGATCTCTCTCGTTTGAAGTCCTTACCTATATCACTTATGGGGAGAGTTACAACCATTAAAATGATGATACTACCAAAAGTTAACTATTTGTTCTCAATGATCCCCATAAAACCATCTGCTACTTGGTTTAAGTCACTAGGTTCATGCATCTCCAAATTTCTGTGGAAAAACAAACCACCACGTATTAGTTTAAAAACCCTACAGAAGACCAAGGACAGGGTGGATTAGATTTACCTAATTTTCAGCACTATTCCTTAGCCAATAGGTTACAGTATATATCAAAATGGTTTAAACCTAGCCCAATAGATGAACCATGGATAAATATAGAACAAGCATTGTGTGATAATCTGGAAATCTCTGACCTGCCACTTATTAGTCAAAACGTAAAAAATCACAAATGTTTCAAAAGCATTAACATCAGCACCTCTCTGACAGCCTGGTGGGAATTTCTTAAAATAACATAGTCTTCACTTGTCCCGTGTAAGCTTACACCCATCTGGAACAATCCTGACATCCTGCAAAACAAAAAAATGCTAAACTTTACTCTCTGGAAGATCAAAGGAATCAAACATCTGGAACATATAATCCAAAATGGACATTTTATTTTATTTTATGAGCTCATATCACAACATGAGATAGGCAGCAATAAATTCCTAGAATATCAACAACTTAAGTCTATAATAAAAAAGAAATATATCCTCCACCAACCAGACTTACAACTCCCGATTAGGGTAGTAGAATTTCTAAGCATCTGCACCCCAAAACTACTATCAAAAATATATAAATTATTGTCTAAGATAGATGACACAATGTCTCTACCGTCCTCAAAATGGGAGGCAGATTTATCCATCAGTTCTAGTCATAGCTTCTGGCCACATATATGTTTGAACACCTTCAGAATGACTCGAAATCCTAATTTACAGCTCATACAATACAAAATTCTTCATAGAACACACTATACAGGACAAAGGATGTTCAGGATGGGTTTAACACACTCAAACATCTGCTCACATTGCACAGATAACACACCTGATGATTATGCACACGCTTTGTGGTTTTGTGCGCCTGTCCAGAAGTTCTGGCTTGAAGTCTGTGCGGACCTATCAACATGACTAAAGTGTACCATTCCTGCATGCCCCACACTGTGCATACTGTGTGACTTAGACAACATCAATGTGGAATTTAGCTTAGCACACATGATCCTCACAGTGTTATGTATAGCAAAGAAAACTATTCTCATGAACAGGAAAGCGAAGAACAATCTGTGTATTAACCAGTTTAGAAATTTTCTTTTAGATTATATTAGCATGGAAACAATGTCTGCTTCCTCAAAACATCAATTGGCTGAATTTAATTCTCTCTGGTCCCTTCTGATTAGCTTGATCACATAGTGGTGGTGGTGGGTTGCTGTCCCGTCGCTCTGGGCGGTTGGGTGTGTGCTGGGGGGGGCTGTGTGGCTTCGGGCGTCTGGTGGTCTCTCGGGTCGTGGGGAAATACAGCAGCCCTGTATTATTGCTTCCTGTGAAATCAAGATACAATGTGCACATGCTGGTTACAAATAAGAAAATACAAACAACAAACAGTTTCTTCCATGGTTCACAGCATGTGTATGATCATCTTCATCGCTGGTCTCAGTAAGGATGTTTCAATCTTCGGTGTCAGAGGTTACTAGCACTTAACACACCGGTGGAGTACAGCTTTTACTGCTGACTCTTATCTTTGTCCTTCCGGGCGTGTTGGTTAGGCTGATGTATGTCAGGGTGGAAGTCATCTACTGGTTCTGGTACCTTCTTACAGTGACTGGCATGAATCCAGGTTGCTCTCTCTGCAACTTTAACAGCTGTGTGAGTGACCAGTAGCACCTGGAACGGGCCTTGCCAACGTTTGTGCTTCCAATGTGAAGTTCCTTCACCACCTGTCATCTGGTTGGAGTGGTGTGTTTTCTGTGGCTGGAAGGGCTGCTTTTACTGCCTGTGAAACTTGAGATAGAACAGTGGAAATGTTTCGACAGTAAGAAAACATAGCATCATCACAAACAGTTGTGGAAGGGAGGGGTCTGGTTACAGGTCCCAATCCCAGGTTAGGAGGTCTGCCAAATAAAATTTCAAATGGGCTGAGATTCACTTGAGCTCTGATTCTCATTCTCATGTAGGTAAGCACAATAGGTAATGCTTTTGTCCATGGCAGACCTGTTTCTTCACAACATTTGGCTAACTTGGACTTTAATGTACCATTTTCTCTTTCCACAGCACCTCCACTCTGTGGATGATAAGCACAATGTGTGCGCAAGCTTATTCCCAGGAATTTACCAACCTCAGTCAATGCAGTGTTTACAAAATGTGTGCCATTATCACTGCTGATCTTCTCTGGAATGCCCCATCTAGGAATGATTTCTGTTTAGCAGTGCTTTAGTCACTGCATTACTGTTTGCATGTTTTGCAGGGAAAACTTCAACCCATTTACTAAACACGTCCACTATTACTAGTGCATATTTCTTTCCTTCAGCTGGTGTGAGTTCAACAAAATCCATCATCAAATGTTCAAAAGGTTTCTCTGGTGGAGGGTGTGCAACTTGCGATGTGTGTAATGCCTTTCCTACATTATGTGTGGCACAAACCATACATGACTGACAGTATTTTTGCGCATATGAACTGAACCCTTTTGTGAACCACTGAGCAGTGAGTGCATTCAGCATCCCTCCTTTTGACACATGGTTCAACCCATGTGTCAATTTTGAAAAATGAGGAAAAAAATGTTTAGGTAGACAGGGTTTACCCTCAGGTCCCATCCAAACACCATCCGTATGAGTTGCACCCACAGAGGACCAAATGCGTCCAGAGGACCAAATTTCATCTGCAGAGGCAAAAGTTTGCAAAGCATGGAGATCTGTGAGGGAGTCTTCTGCCTGCAAAGAGAGGGAAGCGAAAACAGGAAAAAAATTAGCTGCCTACTTAGCTGCAGCATCAGCTCTGGCATTGCCACAAGCAACAGGATCGTCTGAGTTAGTGTGAGCCGCACACTTACAGACCGAGATTGCTGTAGGCAAAAGGATCGCATCAAGAAGATCAGAAACCTGCTTGGAGTTCAGAATAGTTTTACCATCTGATTTAAGGAAATGCCTGTGTTTCCACAGCGCACCAAAGTCATGAACAACACCAAAAGCATATCTGGAATCTGTGTAAATAGTGACAGACTTACCAGCTGCCAACTTACAAGCTTCAGTAAGTGCAATAAGCTCAGTAGTTTGAGCGGAGAAATGTTTAGGAAGAGAACCAGACAACAAAGTGTCATGTGAAGAACATACTGCAAACCAAACACAGTTAGTACCTGTGGCTGGATCACGCAAAGCTGATCCATCTACAAAAAGAATCATGTCAGAGTTTGGAAGAGGAGTCTCTAAAAGATCAGGTCGGGGTGTACAAACTTGTTCCAAAACAGCTTCACAGTCATGAGGCTCCCCATCCTCAGGAGTCGGAAGCAAAGTAGCAGGATTCAGAACAGTACAACGTTTAACAGTGACATTTGGCATATCACGGAGCACAGAGGTGTATCTGAGCCAACAAGCAGTTGAAAGATGTGAAGTTTTCTGCTCGAGAAGAATAATGGCAACAGTATGAGGAACCAAAACAGTCAAATTAGCGTAGCCCACAATATCTTGGGAGGCCAGGACAGCTTTCTCTGCAGCTGCAACAGCACGAAGACAACCAGGCAGGCCTGCAGCCACAGAGTCCAGTTTTGCTGAGAAATGAGCCACTGGCCTTTGCCTGCCCCATGTTCCTGCATAAGAACAGATGTCATACAACCATGCTTCTCATCAACTGCCTGTATGAAAGGTTTATGAGGATCTGGAATGCCAAGTGTTGGTGCTGTTTGAAGAGCCAGCTTAAGCTGACTAAAGGCTGATTCAGCCTCAGGAGTCCATGGAACACGATCAGCTGACTGGAGCTGCATGTCAGAACTGCAGCTGCCTTTACCATGGATAAGAGCACCTAAGAGAGCTTCGAGAAAAGAGTAGTTAGGAATAAAGTTCCTGCAGTAAGATGTTATACCTAAGAATGACATAAGCTGTTTTTTAGTAACCGGTTTAGGAATGATCTGAACTGCAGCAACACGTTTAGGAGAAAGTGAGCGCCCATCCTTAGAAATCACATGACCCAAAAAGGTGACTTCGTCCTGTACAAACTGTAACTTAGAAAGGCTGGCTTTATGGCCATAAGAAGGAAGATGTTTCAACAGATTCACTGTCTTTTTCACACTGTTGTTTAGATGGACCACATAAAAGGATGTCATCCACATACTGCAAAAGAGCAGAGCCTGTGGTTGATTGAAGTTAATCCAGACTAGCTTTGAGGGCAGCATTGTAAATAGTGGGACTTTCACAGTACCCCTGGCATAACCGGGTAAAAGTCCAAGATCTCCCTTCAAACTAAAAAGCAAACCAAAATGGGCTATCAGGGTGCACTGGCGACAAGTCAACCACTGAGAAAAACTGTGCATCTGATGTAATTTGAGACAAAATAGTGTGTGGGTTGGGCACAGTAGGAGCATGTGGCTGAACTGCAGCATTCACCGCTTGGAGGTCCTGTACAAAACGCCATTCATCTGGCTGGCCAGCATCTTTAATCTTTTTAACAGGAAACAATGGAGTAAGCACAGGTGAATTTTCAAAAGGAACAATAACGCCTGTTTTCTGAAAAGATTGAAAAACAGGTTTAATCCCTTTAATTGCTTCAGGCTTAAAAGGGTACTGTTTTTTACATGGACAAAAGTCTGATTTAGGGGTGACAATTACTGGTTCACAGCCTTTTATCAACCCCACATCATATTTGCTCTTAGCCCAAAGATCATTGGGCACTTCAGCCAACATGGGTATCGAAGACAAATCTGTTTCAGATAAAAAACATGCTTCAAAATGTGATTCTGTGGTAGGAATTAAGTCCACAGTTCTTTGACAATGCATTGTACTCAAAAATGTTTTTTTGTATGCTGACAATCGTTCAGAAAACATCAAATTTGGATCAGTAGGTGAAACAGTCCACTCCATTTATTTCTGACATGTAGCAACAAACTCTCCCACACCTTGTCACTGCCAGTGTGTACGTTTGGCCAAGGAAATGTGAGGGCGAGTACCACAAACATTAAAAAAATCGAAGTGCTCTGGAGTGAGCGACACAGCCAATAAAGTAGGCGCACATATTTTTTCACTTCTTCTCATAGTCATTGTCAGGCCCCAAAGAAATGTGTGATGTGCAGTGCAAATCAGTAGGTTGCATGAAATCAGAAAGGGGTGAAACTAACACTTTTGCTTCTTCCACTAGTTGTTGTGAAAAAGGAGAGCTGGGAAGTTTCCACTCATAAGCATATGTAAGTGCCGATGAATCAAACTGCACTGCTGTGAAAACTTTGTCAGGCTGTAACATAACCTTAACACCCTCTGGTGTAGAAGTTAAAATAATGCCTAATTTACACATGAGATCACAGCCCATCAGGTTAATGGGACACAACTCTGATAACAAAAATGAGTGTTTGAAGGAGAGCTCATCGGGAGTGACAACACGCAATGGGCATTGTCATTTTCTCCTTCACAACCTGGCCTGAGGCAGACATAGAGTAAACGTGGTTTCCACTTAACTTTGGAGGACAATAAAACTCCCCTGACGTCACTACTGATGAACATAAGTTCCCATAATCTGAGAGAAATATCTTTGCTCTAGGACGGAAATAGCATGCAAAACTTTACTACGTGAATCACAGTCGGCAAGCGTTTCTTCACTACACAGAGCAGGAAAAATGTGTGAGTGTGTTTGTGCTATCACCCATTAGTGGAGGCTCCGCTGCCGCGTGACGTCCAGAACCTGCCTCCCACCCTCAGTCAGCCTTTTGCCCAATTTCATCACTTTTCAGCTGTGGACAGTCCTTCTTCCAGTGTCCAGTCTGGCCACAGTAAAAACAAATATTCGGATCATAGCTCTGATCCCACACATCCACGTCTTCGACTTCGGCCTCGTCCTCTGTTTACACCAACTGCGTAATACATGGTCATGGCTGCCAAATGCAGCTCCTTTTCACACTTGTCCCTTTTGGTTGTCTTACGCGTCTCAACTTGGTTATGAGCATGGCGAGCATATCGGCGAACCTCAGCCAAACGAGGACCCTCACACCATCCCACGTAAATGTTCTTTACTTCAGTGGCGACATCTGGCATGAGGCCTTTAATTATTGCATTGCATGCAATACTCTCCCATGGCCCTGATTCATTACCCAAATCCCTTGGTCTCTGATGACCGCTGTGCTTGCTGACTTCCTCAAGGATGCGGTGTACAAAATCATCAGTCCCTTCACCGGGTTTCTGTTTGCAGGTGTAAATGTGGGACATATTGATTTTGGTTGGAAATTGAGTGGTGATGGCTTGACACAGTCTTTGGATGGCTGCTTCATATTGAGCGTTATCATTATGTCCTCGTTCACTGTTGGTAGGTCGCAAATCCAGTTGTAGCATACTGGCCTCTATTTTGCAGAGGTCGGTCAGTTTGAACTTTTTTGCCAATATGCGACGCAATTCAACCCCGGTCGGGCAGAATTGTGCGCAGAAATCTCGCAGCAAAATGGGGTCCAGAAATCTCTGGATCTGGTAAGCATTGTTATGCTTCCATGATGTCAGTCTCAGTCCAGGGTCGATAAACCAGTAATGGTCCAGTGGGAACTGCAACTTTAACCATAGGCATGGTTTGAATCTGGTTTTGTTTTTTCTCACGTTTAGATCTCTGAAGTCCAGATTGTGGGTAAAGGATTTTTGTCACTTGCGTTAAAAGTTCTTGGGCAGGTACGCTGGAGAACCAAACGTCTTCCTTTTCCTCATCATCAGACCTATGTAACTGATGTTGTGAGAATGATGGAATTTCTTCCCGAGGGAGGATGGAAGAAGTCCCTTCTTCCCGAGAGCCAGAGGCTTGTGGCAGGGCTGGCTGTTGTTGTTGCAGGCGTCGTGGAGGGCAGGAGTCCAGGTCTGGATCCGGCACAGCGAGAGCGCTCAGGGTGGGGTAAAGAGGTGCAGAAGGAGAAAAAGTGTTATCAGTGGAATATGGTGGTGGTTTAAAAGAAGATTCAGTCTTAATCAGAGCTGAATTATGTTTTCGTCCACATACTAAATTATTATCATCATTCCGTCATGGCATTTGTTTAACATTTTCCTTTCTTTCTCTTAATACACTTTATTTTTTCCAACATTCTATACCTTTCTTACTTCTTATTTAAACTTAATTTTCTTTTTTTTGCTTCATCTCTTTCTCATATTTGCAAAACTTTTCTTCTAATTTTCTTATTTCTAACATACTAAAAGAACCTTCAGGTGGAAAACCTCTGGACCATATTTCTTTTTCATTTCAACATGCTTAGGTCCCCCGGTAGGGTCAAAAGTCTGAGACCTACTGTTTCCCATTCTCAGACTTGGAATGGGGAAATATATTCCTTCACTCAAAGGACGTCTCCAATGAGGACCTTTAATCTGTACTCACACTTCTTCGGAGTACTTCACACTTCTTCGGACTGCTTCAAAAGTTTCACTTACCCATGAAATCTCTGTCTCACTAATGACACAACCGGGAAACCCTCTTTTATTCAAATAAAAACTAAAAAGCAGTCCTATCGTCTCAGACTATCATATTTAAAAAATGATCCCAGCGCTGGTATTCAGGAAAAGGACCTGCCAGTCCTCTCTCTCAGAAAAGGCCTTGGAGGTATGAGGCTGGAACAGCTACTTCAGTCCAGGCTGGCCATGCACTGCGGTCCGGTCCAGAGACACCAGTCGAGGGATCCTGTTCGTGACGCCAAAATTGTGGACATTGAAGGGCATGTTGAAGGTGTGAATGTCCGACCATAGTTGGTAAAAAGCGGGTAAGAAAAGGTTAAAATACCCGACTCTACACAATCAATAGCGGGAGCGGAGTTGTTCGGCTAAAAGAAGGTGTGAAAGTCCGACCATGGTTTGTAAAAAGCGGGTAAGAAAAGGTTCGAATGCCAAAATATACACCATCAAAAGCGGAAGCCGAGGTGTTCGGCTGCAAGTAGGTGTGAATGTCAGATCATAATTTGCAAAAAGCTGATGAGAAAGGTGTGAATGACCAACAAAAGTTGCTGAAAAATGTGATTCTGTGGTAGGAATTAATTCCACAGTTCTTTGACAATGCATTGTACTCAAAAATGTTTTTTTGTATGCTGACAATCGTTCAGAAAACATCAAATTTGGATCAGCAGGTGAAACGGTCCAATCTGTTTCTTTCTGACATGTAGCAACAAACTCTCCCACACCTTGTCAATGCCAGTGTGTAGGTTTGGCCAAGGAAATGTGAGGGCGAGCACCACAAACATTAAAAAAATCTAATTGCTCTGGAGTGAGCGACACAGCCAATAAAGTAGGCGCACATATTTTTTCACTACTGTTTCCCATTCTCAGACTTGGAATGGGGAAATATATTCCTTCACTCAAAGGACGTCTCCAATGACGGTGTGAATGACCGACAATAATTGCTGGAAAATGTGTTAGAAAAGGTAAGAATGCCAGACCATTCATCATCAAAAGCGGGAGTAGAGGTGTTCCGCTGTAAGATGGTGCGAATGTCCGACCATAGTTGGTAAAAAGCGGGTAAAAAAAGGTTCGAATGCCCGAATATATACCATCAAAAGCGGAAGCGGAGGTGTTCGGCTGCAAGAAGGTGTGAACGTCCGACCAAAGTTTGTAAAAAGCAGGTAAGAAAAGGTGCGAATGCCCGAACATACACCATCAAAAGAGGGAGCGGAGGTGTTCCGCTGTAAGATGGTGCGAATGTCCGACCATAGTTGGTAAAAAGCGGGTAAGAAAAGGTTCGAATGCCCGAATATATACCATCAAAAGCGGAAGCGGAGGTGTTCGGCTGCAAGAAGGTGTGAATGTCCGACCAAAGTTTGTAAAAAGCAGTTAAGAAAAGGTTCGAATATCCAACCAAACAATCAAAAGTGGGAGCAGAGCTGTTCGACTGCAAGTAGGTGTGAATGTCCACCCATAATTCCTGAAAAATGGGTAAGAAAAGGTGCGAATGCCCAACCATACATCATCAAAAGAAGAAGTGGATGTGTTCTGCTACAAGAAGGTTTGAATGTCCGACCATAGTTTGTAAAAAGTGGGTAAGAAAAAGTTCGAATGCCCGAACATACACCATCAAAAGAGGGAGCGGAGGTGTTCCGCTGTAAGACGGTGTGAATGTCCGACCATAATTGGTAAAAAGCGGGTAAGAAAAGGTTAAAATACCCGACTGTACACAATCAATAGCGGGAGCGGAGTTGTTCGGCTACAAGAAGGTGTGAAAGTCCGACCATGGTTTGTAAAACGCGGGTAAGACAAGGTGCGAATGCCCGACAATGTATGATCAAAAGAGGGAGCGGAGGTGTTCGGCTGCAAGGTCTGAATTTCCAACAATAATTTGTAAACACCGTTGAAGAAAAGCCTCGAAAGCCCGACTATACACCATCAAAAGCGGGAGCAGAGGTGTTCAGCTGCAAGAAGGTCTGAATGTCCACCAATAATTACTGAAAAATGGGTAAGAAAAGGTGTGAATGCCCAACTATACATCATAAAAAGCAGAAGTGGATGTGTTCGGCCACAAGAAGGTTTGAATGTCCGACCATAGTTTGTAAAAGGCGGGTAAGAAAAGGTTTGAATGCCCGAACATACACAATCAAAAGAGGGAGCGGAGGTGTTTCGCTGCAAGAAGGTGTGAATGTCCGAGCATAGTTTGTAAAAAGTCGGTAAGAAAAGGTTCGAATGCCAGAACATACACCATCAAAAGAGGGAGCGGAGGTGTTCCGCTGTAAGAAGGTGTGAATGTCCGACCATAGTTGGTAAAAAGCGGGTAAGAAAAGGTTAAAATACCCGACTGTACACAATCAATAGCGGGAGCGGAGTTATTCGGCTAAAAGAAGGTGTGAAAGTCCGACCATGGTTTGTAAAAAGCGGGTAAGAAAAGGTTCGATTGCCAAAATATACACCATCAAAAGCGGAAGCCGAGGTGTTCGGCTGCAAGTAGGTGTGAATGTCCGACCATAGTTTGTAAAAAGCGGGTAAGAAAAGGTTGAAATGCCCGAACATACACCATCAAAAGAGGCAGCGGAGATGTTCCGCCATAAGAAGGTGTGAATGTCCGACCGTAGTTGGTAAAAAGTGGGTAAGAAAAGGTTAAAAAACCCGACTGTACACAATCAATAGCGGGAGCGGAGTTGTTCGGCTACAAGAAGGTGTGAAAGTCCGACCATGGTTTGTAAAACGCGGGTAAGACAAGGTGCGAATGCCCCACAATGTATGATCAAAAGAGGGAGCGGAGATTTTAGGCTGCAAGGTCTGAATTTCCAACCATAATTTGTAAACACCGTTGAAGAAAAGCCTCCAAAGCCCGACTATACACCATCAAAAGCGAGAGCGGAGGTATTCAGCTGCAAGAAGGTCTGAATGTCCACCAATAATTACTGAAAAATGGGTAAGAAAAGGTATGAATGCCCAACTATACATCATCAAAAGCAGAAGTGGATGTGTTCGGCCACAAGAAGGTTTGAATGTCCGACCATAGTTTGTAAAAGGCGGGTAAGAAAAGGTTCGAATGCCCGAACATACACAATCAAAAGAGGGAGCGGAGGTGTTTCGCTGTAAGAAGGTGTGAATGTCCGACCATAGTTGGTAAAAAGCGGGTAAGAAAAGGTTAAATTACCCGACTCTACACAATCAATAGCAGGAGCGGAGTTGTTCGGCTAAAAGAAGGTGTGAAAGTCCGACCATGGTTTGTAAAAAGCGGGTAAGAAAAGGTTCGAATGCCAAAATATACACCATCAAAAGCGGAAGCCGAGGTGTTCGGCTGCAAGTAGGTGTGAATGTCAGATCATAATTTGCAAAAAGCTGATGAGAAAGGTGTGAATGACCGACAATAATTGCTGAAAAATGTGTTAGAAAAGGTAAGAATGCCGGACAATTCATCATCAAAAGCGGGAGAAGAGGTGTTCGGCTGCAAGAAGCTGTGAATGTCCAGCCATAATTACCTAAAAACGGGTAAGAAAAGGTAGTATTGCCAGACCATAAATGATCAAAACAGGGAGCGGAGGTGTTCCGCCGAAAGAAGGTGTGAATGTCCGACCATAATTGGTAAAAAGCGGGTAAGAAAAGGTTAAAATACCCGACTGTACACAATCAATAGCGGGAGCGGAGTTGTTTGGCTACTAAAAGGTGTGAAAGTCCGACCATGGTTTGTAAAAAGCGGGTACGAAAAGGTGCGAATGTCCGACAATATATGATCAAAAGAGAGAGCGGAGGTTTTCGGATACAAGAAGGTTTGAATGTCCCACCATAGTTTGTAAAAAGCGGGTAAGAAAAGGTTCGAAAGCCCGACTATACACCATCAAAAGCGGGAGCAGAGGTGTTCCGCTGTAAGACGTTGTGAATGTCCGACCATAGTTGGTAAAAAGCGGGTAAGAAAAGGTTAAAATACCCGACTGTACAAAATCAATAGCGGGAGCGGAGTTGTTTGGCTACAAGAAGGTGTGAAAGTCACACCATGGTTTGTAAAAACCGGGAAGAAAAGGCTCGAAAGCCCGACTATACACAATCAAAAAGAAGGTTTGAATGTCCATCAATAATTGCTTTAAAACAAGAAAGTAAATTTTCGAATATCAAACCGTACATGATCATAAGCGGGAGAGGAGGTGTTCCGCTGTAAGACGGTCTGAATGTCCGACCATAGTTGGTAAAAAGCGGGTAAGAAAAGGTTAAAATACCCGACTGTACACAATCAATAGCGGGAGCGGAGTTGTTCGGCTACTAAAAGGTGTGAAAGTCCGACCCTGGTTTGTAAAAGCGGGTAAGAAAAGGTTCGAATGCCCGAACATACACCATCAAAAGAGGGAGCGGAGGTGTTCCGCTGTAAGACGGTGTGAATGTCCGATCATAGTTGGTAAAAAGCGGGTAAGAAAAGGTTAAAATACCCGACTGTACACAATCAAAAGAGGGAGCGGAGTTGTTCAGCTAAGAGAAGGTGTGAAAGTCCGACCATGGTTTGTAAAAAGCGGGTAAGAAAAGGTTCGTATGTCCGAATATACACTATCAAAACCGGAAGCGTAGGTGTTCGGCTGCAAGAAGGTGTGAACGTCCGACCAAAGTTTGTAAAAAAGCAGTTAAGAAAAGGTTCGAATATCTAACCAAACATAATCAAAAGCGGGAGCAGAGCTGTTTGACTGCAAGTAGGTGTGACTGTCAGAGAATAATTTGCAAAAAGCTGATGAGAAAGGGTGAGAAATCCCGACTATACACCATCAAATGCGGTAGCGGAGTTGTTCGACTGTGAGTAGGTGTGATTCTCCAACCATAATTGCTGAAAAATGTGTTAGAAAAGGTAAGAATGCCGGTCCATACATCATCAAAAGCGGGAGAGGTGGTGTTCGGCTGCAAGTAGGTGTGAATGTCCATTAATAATTGCTTTAAAACATGAAAGAAAATTTTCGAATATCAAACCTTACATGATCATTAGCGGGAGAGGAGGTGTTCAGCTGCAAGAAGATGTGAATATCCACCCATAATTACTGAAAAATGGGTAGGAAAAGATGCGAATGTCCAACCATAAATCATCAAAAGCAGGAGTGGAGTTGTTCAGCTACAAGAAGGTATGAAAGTCCAACCATGGTTTGTAAAAAGCGGGTAAGAGAAGGTTCGAATACTGAAAAATGTGTTAGAAAAGGTAAGAATGCCGGACCATATATCATCAAAAGCGGGAGAGGTTGTGTTCGGCTGCAAGAAGGTGTGAATGTCCAGCCATAATTACTCACAAACGGGTAAGAAAAGGTACTATTGCCAGACCATATATGATCAAAACAGGGAGCGGAGGTGGTTCAGCTGCAAGAAGGTTTGAATGTCCGACTAAAGTTTGTAAAAAGCGGGTAAGACAAGGTGTGAATGCCCGACAATGTATGATCAAAAGAGGTGCGGAGGTTTACAGCTGCAAGAAGGTCTGAATATCCACCCATAATTACTGAAAAATGGGTAAGAAAAGGTGCGAAAGCCCAACCGCACATGATCATAAGTGGATGAGAAGGTGTTCGACTGCAAGTAGGTGTGAATGTAAGATCATAATTTGTAAAAAGCGGGTAAGAAAAGGTAAGAATGCCCAACCATAAATTATCAAAAGTGGCAGCAGAGTTTCGGCTGGTATTTATCAATGTCTAGATAGATTTCAACAAAAAACAACGTTGTACTTTGCAGTAAAAGAAAGTGCAAATCAAAAGTTTTAGGAATCCGAGAATAAGCTTATTTTCATGAGTTCTGCACGATTTCGGATTTTATGTATAAAATGAATTTCTTCACGCAAACTAAGTTAACACTGCTTTGTCCTTCATATGTACCCATTTCTACATATATTTCAAGCATAAACTTCCTCATATTACCCTGAATGAGAAAGAGCCACACTTGTGATTAAGCCATACCTCCCTTTTGAGGAGTTCTGCATGATTTGGGATTTTATCTATAAAATTAATTCCTTCACTCAAACTATGTTAAAACGGCTTTTACCTTCATATTTATCAATGTCTCGATAGATTTAAACAAAAAAACCACGTTGTACTTTTCAATAAAAGAAAGAGCCAATCAAAAGTTTTAGGAATCCGAGAATAAGCTTATTTTCATGAGTTCTGCACGATTTCGGATTTTATGTATAAAATGAATTCATTCACTCAAACCAAGTTAAAACTGCTTTTTCCTTCATATTTATCAATGTCTAGATTGACTTCAACAAAGAACAACATTGTATTTTGCAGTAGAAGAAAGAGCAAAACTGAAGGATCAGGAATCCGAGAATAAGCTTCTTTTCATACGTTCTGCATGATTTGGGATTTTATGTATAAAATGAATTCCTTCACTCAAACTAAGTTAACACTGCTTTGTCCTTCATATGTACCCATTTCTACATATATTTCAAGCATAAACTTCCTCATACTACCCTGAATGAGAAAGAACCACACTTGTGATTAAGCCATACGCCCCTTTTGAGGAGTTCTGCATGATTTGGGATTTTATCTATAAAATCAATTCCTTCACTCAAACTATGTTAAAACGGCTTTTACCTTCATATTTATCAATGTCTCGATAGATTTAAACAAAAAAACAACGTTGTTTAAATATTTCTAGACATGGTAAATATGAAGGACAAATCAGTTTTAACATAGTTTGAGTGAAGTAATGCATTTTATAAGCAAAATCCCAAATCATGCAGAACTCACGAAATGCTTTTTCTCACTTTTCACTGCTTTTTACAAACTTTGGTCGGACGTTCACACCTTCTTGCATCCGAACACCTCCGCTTCCGCTTTTGATGATGTATATTCGGGCATTCGAACCTTTTTTTACCCGCTTTTTACAAACCATTGTCGGACTTTCACACCTTCTTGCAGCCGAACACCACCTCTCCCGCTTTTAATGATGTATGGTCCAGTATTCTTACCTTTTCTAACACATTTTTCAGCAATTATGGTCGGACATTCACACCTACTCACAGCTGGACACCTCCGCTCTCGCTTTTGATTATACAATGAAGGGACATCGCTCCTTGTCTTACCAGCTTTTTACAAACTTTAGTCGAACATTCACACCTTCTTGCAGCTGAACACCTCCGCTCCCGCTTTTGATGATGTATAGTCGGGCTTTCGAGCCTTTTCTTACCCGGTTTTTACAAATTATGGTTGGACATTCAGACCTTGCAGCCGAACACCTCCGCTCTCTCTTTTGATCATACATTGTTGGGCATTCGCACCTTGTCTTACCCGCTTTTTACAAACTATAGTCAGACATTCACACCTTGCAGCTGAACCTCCGCTCCCTGTTTTGATCATGTATGGTCTGGTAATACTACCTTTTCTTCCCCCGTTTGTGAGTAATTATGGCTGGACATTCACATCTACTTGCAGTCGAACAGCTCTGCTCCCGCTTTTGATTATGTTTGGTTGGATATTCGAACCTTTTCTTAACTGCTTTTTACAAACCATGGTCGGACTTTCACACCTTCTTGTAGCCGAACAACTCCGCTCCCGCTATTGATTGTGTACAGTCGGGTATTTTAACCTTTTCTTACCCGCTTTTTACCAACTATGGTCGGACATTCACACCGTCTTACAGCGGAACACCTCCGCTCCCGCTTTTTATGGTGTATAGTCGGGCATTCGAACCTTTTCTTACCCGCTTTTTCCAAACTATGGCCTTCTTGCAGCCCAACACCTCTGATCTCGCTTTTGATGATGTAAGGTTGGGAATTCAGACCTTGCTTCACCTGCTTTTCACCAAATATAGTCGGACATTCACACCCACTTGCATCCGAAGACCTCCGCCCCAAATTTTGTTGATATTTAGTCGGACATTCGCACCTTACCCGCTTTTGGCAAACTATGGCCTTCTTGCAGCCAAACACCTCTGATCTCGCTTTTGATGATGTAAGGTTGGGCATTCAGACCTTGCTTCACCTGCTTTTCACCAAATATAGTCGGACATTCACACCTTCTTGCAGCCGAACACTTCCGCTTTTAGTGTTCTATGAGGCATTCACATATTTTCTTTCACCGTATTTTATAGATTATGGTTGGAAATTCTCACCCACTCTCATCCGAAGACCTCTCCTCCCGCTTTTGTTAATATATAGTCGGGCATTCGAACCTTTTCTTACCCGCTTTTTACAAATTATGGTCGAACATTCACACCTACTTGCAGCTGAATACTTCCGCTCCACCTTTTAGGTATGTATGGTTGGCATTTGCACCTCTTTTTATACTGATTGCTGAAGATTAAGTTGTTCTTTCTCAAACTACAAATTTTTTTTAATTGTTGAAACTTGATTTGAAGTGGATAAATAAGGAGGACAAACAGTTTTAAGTCAGGCTGATAGAAGGAATTAATTTTATAGCAAAATCTGTACTTCGTCATATGTCGAGAGATGCTTATTGCTGAAGAAGTTCTTTCTCATTCTACAAAGTACAACGTTGTTTATCGTTGAAACTTGATTAGACATGAATAAATATGAAGGACAAAGCAGTCTTAACTTGGTTTGAGTTAAGGAATTCGTTTTATAGGAGAATCCGAATTCGTGCATAACTCATAAAATAGAGCTTATTTTCGGATTCCTGTAGAATGATTCTGGTTCTTTCTCATAATACAAAGTTTGTTGTTTATTGTTGAAACTTCATCAGAAGTGAAGAAATAAATGAATGCCTATCAACAAATTGACCTTCTGTTGACCTTCGGGGAGGTGAGTATCTTCACTAGACTCACCTGTCTGCTCTTCCTCCTCATTTAGCGTAGCTCCACCCTCTGCCTTTGAATTCTCACAGACTTCAACACTGAGTGGTGAGGCCTCTACAGGCCCCTCCCCTTTTTGCTCCTCACTTCCAATCCAAGCTTTTGGCGGGAAGTTTGAATTTATTGGGTCAACCTCTTCACTTTGTTCACCAACTGCCACCTTTGGTCCTTCTCTTTGTTGGCTTGACTGTGGCTTTACCGTCTTTAATTTGTTGGCAAAAGATTTAGGGCAATCTCTGAAGAGGTGATTTAATTCTCCACAGAGATTACATTTCCTGCCATTTGGACACTCTCCAAAAGTTTGCCCAATTTCTCTGCTCTTCCCACATAACACCTTGGTACAAGCCTCAACCAGGTGTCCATGCTCACCACACTTGCGGCAGAACTTGGGCTGACCCTGGTAGTGGATGTAACCTCGGTTTTCAAGGTGGCCAAAGTGTCGCCCACCCGCTGCACTGAGCACTCTTCAGCCCTTTTAAATGGTATAACTTTGCACTCCCGCACGCTCCAGCAAGCACCATTCAAGCAACAACTTTGCACTCCAGCTTCGAACATCGGCACAGTCGCAACAAGTAAGGCGACTCTACTCAGAGAAGTCACTCTGCACAGTAAGAAGATTTCTTTTGCACAGACAGAAAGGGCTTCACCCGCAAAGGTAAAGCCTGCCAAAAATAGAAACAACTCATTAGTGCTGCTCTCCACAGAAATCTTTAGTAAAAGGCGAAAGACTTATGAGAAAGAGTTATGAAGAGAAACCAGAGTACGATTATCCGTCACTGCGGGAGCAGGGCATCAGGCTAGTTGGCATAGCCACCTTCCCCATGGTGAGCTTTGCTTGGTTGAGACGCTTGCCCCCCCCCCTTGCTCCTCGGCTGACCAAGTAGGAACAATCGGGCCCTATTCGATGGCTGCCTTGTCTTTTACTCTGTGCAAAAGACAAGGCAGCAACAAAAACACCACGAGAATCCCGTATTGAGGCTTTGTTCTGATCGCTCATTCGGTGTCGCGTTTCTTTCAAGCAATTCTCCCGGTTAGCCCACACTCGGCTCGCTCCCATAGCCGTGTTAAAGTCTACTTCGCATTCACTCTCTTTTCTCAGCAGACTCTTGGGATTTTATCTATAAAATTAATTCCTTCACTCAAACTATGTGAAAACTGCTTTGTCCTTAATATTTACCATGTCTAGAAAGATTTAAACAAAAAAAACAACGTTGTACTTTGCAGTAAAAGAAAGAGCAAATCTAAAGTTTCAGGAATCCGAGAATAAGCTTACTTTCATGAGTTCTTCACGATTTCGGATTTTGCTATAAAATGAATTCCTTCACTCAAACTAAATTAAAACTGCTAAACCGCTAATCTGTTATATGTAAGGCAGATGTCAAATTCACCGAAATAGGATCAAAGGGTATTCGGCCAATCGAGCTGTAGCAGCTTCGGTAAAAGAGTATAAGTTGAAGAGTTTGTGAATAAAGGTGTGCGCACACATAGTGTGCTGTACGAAAATAGGCAGGGAGCAATGCCGGCTGGGGTATATGTTCTTGTATGTTGTCTGACTGTTTGATTTGAATGTGTTGTGTAAGTGTCCTGTTGAATGTTACATGTTTGGGCTTTGACACGCTTCACTGTGGTTGTTAACTGTGTGGTGTGTCCTGAAATGTTATATGTTTGGGCTGTGTGACATGCTTAATGCTTGTCAGTAGCTACCCACTTATTCATATATAGCAACTGACAACATAAGAAGTCCGGACATACTTTGATAGTAGTTGTAGAAGTATCCTTATTGATAATAGATCACTAATTCATAGTGATAGAACAGTAGATGAACAGGTGCTTGCACATGTCTCACGAAAATAAAATGGGTGTATGATTGCTGACGGCAGAGCAATACTGCCAAACTTATGAGTTCTTGTGGCAAACTTGATTCAGTGTCTTGACGTGTATACGCTGTTTCGCTGACTTGATTGTCACAAGAAACAAAGTGTGTTTGATAAGATCCGACCATTTTATTACGGGAGGATCAGTATGTATGGATTCTGATGTGACTGATAAACCCATTCGTATCTTAAGCATAATCTAATACGTGAGACAACGCCCTGGCACACGATAAAAAAAAAAAAGAGAGAGAGCGGTTTTGTGTCCCACTCTAAAACTATCAGGCAGTCGGTCGAGTTTTTCAAAATCTTTAAAAACATCTAAAATGTCTGATGATAAAAGGTCCCAATAGGTCAGATAGAATTCTGCAGGAAGCCCGTCTAAACCCGGAGCTCGACTTCTCTTAAAACCTGTTAGGCATTTTTTTTACTCTAAAGCAGTAAAATTCTGTTTCAAGTGTGCATTCTCTTTTACGGTTTTGTCAACGAATTTTAAGATTTCTGCCGATGTTTCCAAGTGCACTGGTTTCTCTTTGTACATGTTACTATAAAAGGTATGTACAGTTTCAATCATCTCTTGTGTGGATTTTGTTAAAAACCCATCTTCTCTTTTTAGATTTTGAATACACTCCTTTTTATTTATAACTTTCTTTCTTTTTCACCTTCCTCAATTTCCTGCTCCCTGCTTCTTACAAAAATTCCTTTACTCTTTATTTCTGCTAAAACTGACATTTCCTTTTTGACATCTTTGATTTCTTCTTTAAAGTCTATGCCACACTGATTTAGTTTAAAGTAGCGCTGTAAGCGTTTATGTAGTCCCATCATACATCTATTCTCTTTCCTTTTTTTACGTTTACCTTGCTGTTTAAAAAAAGTCTGGGTCGTTTCCTTCACCATTTCCCACCATTGTGCATGTGTTTCGTAGAGGTCTTGAAGGGTCTGCCACTCTTTATAACATTCCCTGTACTGACTGACTATGATTTCATCCTCCAACAGGGAACAGTTGAGTTTCCACAGACCACTTCCTACCGTCACACCAGAAGGGGGTGAAAGGGTGCAGGAGAGCATAAGGTGGTCTGAAAAGAAAACAGGGGTTAATCTAACATCAGTGGGTGGGCAATCTCTAGTAAAGAAATAATCAATGCGAGAGGCTCTGGTGCCATCATGACTAAACCAGGTGAAGCCCTCCTCTCTGGGATGCATGGTTTTAAAACAGTCAGTAAGCTTAAAATCCCTGCATATGCCCTGAAATAAAATCGAAGTCTTATCCACTTTAAAATCTACCCCTGCTCTTTTTCTATCTTTCCTGCTCAAGATACAGTTAAAATCCCCTCCTACAACTAAAGGTACTTGCCCTAGCATGTAAAGCTGTATATCTTCTAAAAGGTCATACCTTTCATTTTTTCCATTGAAACCATAAATATTTAAGAGGTTAAAGTCTTGCCCCATAAAATTCAAGTGTGCTAAAAGTGCCCGTCCGTCTCTCACCACTGTGCTACCTTTCACCAGAACATGCGGATTTTTAATTAGAATGGCCACACCATCATTTTTATTTTGATTTGAGCCACTCCATATCGATAAATGGGGCCACATTTCCTCCCATTGTCTATGGTTTTTTAAAAAAGGTAGTCCACATTCTTGTATTAAAAACACATCTGATTTTATGGAGTCTAAGAAGGATAAAATACTCTGGGCTCTTGTCTTTGATTTCACACTTCTCACATTTAGTGTTGAGAAGGTGAGAACCATTAAAAGCATAAAGGAAAGTAGGTATGTCATTTTCGTTTTTCTAAGTTATCAAAACAAATTACACACAGGTTATTTCTTGGGAAACTAGCTCTTCCTTCATTTCTTTAGGTGAAAAGTGAGTAGGGTGATCTATATTTCCTTTTCGGACTCTCGGTGTTGGCCTCTGACGCAATGTTGCATTTAACTTTGAGTCCCTGGGGGTTGATTGCAGAGCTGAAGTTAAAAAGGAGACCTCATTTGGTGAGTCGGAGGGGAAGACTCTAGGTTCTTCCACTGAAGAACTGTCTGAAAGGGACCTAACCCTTCCCCTCTTCTCTGATACCACTGGGGAATCAGAGGCTCAGATGCCGTCCTCTTCGGCTGTTGACCTTCGGGGAGGTGAGTATCTTCACTAGACTCACCTGTCTGCTCTTCCTCCTCATTTAGCGTAGCTCCACCCTCTGCCTGTGAATTCTCACAGACTTCAACACTGAGTGGTGAGGCCTCTACAGGCCCCTCCCCTTTTTGCTCCTCACTTCCAATCCAAGCTTTTGGCGGGAAGTTTGAATTTATTGGGTCAACCTCTTCACTTTGTTCACCAACTGCCACCTTTGGTCCTTCTCTTTGTTGGCTTGACTGTGGCTTTACCGTCTTTAATTTGTTGGCAAAAGATTTAGGGCAATCTCTGAAGAGGTGATTTAATTCTCCACAGAGATTACATTTCCTGCCATTTGGACACTCTCCAAAAGTTTGCCCAATTTCTCTTCTCTTCCCACATAACACCTTGGTACAAGCCTCAACCAGGTGTCCATGCTCACCACACTTGCGGCAGAACTTGGGCTGCCCCTGGTAGTGGATGTAACCTCGGTTTTCAAGGTGGCCAAAGTGTCGCCCACCCGCTGCACTGAGAACTCTTCAGCCCTTTTAAATGGTATAACTTTGCACTCCCGCACGCTCCAGCAAGCACCATTCAAGGAACAACTTTGCACTCCAGCTTCGAACATCGGCACAGTCGCAACAAGTAAGGCGACTCTACTCAGAGAAGTCACTCTGCACAGTAAGAAGATTTCTTTTGCACAGACAGAAAGGGCTTCACCCGCAAAGGTAAAGCCTGCCAAAAATAGAAACAACTCATTAGTGCTGCTCTCCACAGAAATCTTTAGTAAAAGGCGAAAGACTTATGAGAAAGAGTTATGAAGAGAAACCAGAGTACGATTATCCGTCACTGCGGGAGCAGGGCATCAGGCTAGTTGGCATAGCCACCTTCCCCATGGTGAGCTTTGCTTGGTTGAGACGCTTGCCCCCCCCCCTTGCTCCTCGGCTGACCAAGTAGGAACAATCGGGCCCTATTCGATGGCTGCCTTGTCTTTTACTCTGTGCAAAAGACAAGGCAGCAACAAAAACACCACGAGAATCCCGTATTGAGGCTTTGTTCTGATCGCTCATTCGGTGTCGCGTTTCTTTCAAGCAATTCTCCCGGTTAGCCCACACTCGGCTCGCTCCCATAGCCGTGTTAAAGTCTACTTCGCATTCACTCTCTTTTCTCAGCAGACTCTTGGGATTTTATCTATAAAATTAATTCCTTCACTCAAACTATGTGAAAACTGCTTTGTCCTTAATATTTACCATGTCTAGAAAGATTTAAACAAAAAAAACAACGTTGTACTTTGCAGTAAAAGAAAGAGCAAATCTAAAGTTTCAGGAATCCGAGAATAAGCTTACTTTCATGAGTTCTTCACGATTTCGGATTTTGCTATAAAATGAATTCCTTCACTCAAACTAAATTAAAACTGCTAAACCGCTAATCTGTTATATGTAAGGCAGATGTCAAATTCACCGAAATAGGATCAAAGGGTATTCGGCCAATCGAGCTGTAGCAGCTTCGGTAAAAGAGTATAAGTTGAAGAGTTTGTGAATAAAGGTGTGCGCACACATAGTGTGCTGTACGAAAATAGGCAGGGAGCAATGCCGGCTGGGGTATATGTTCTTGTATGTTGTCTGACTGTTTGATTTGAATGTGTTGTGTAAGTGTCCTGTTGAATGTTACATGTTTGGGCTTTGACACGCTTCACTGTGGTTGTTAACTGTGTGGTGTGTCCTGAAATGTTATATGTTTGGGCTGTGTGACATGCTTAATGCTTGTCAGTAGCTACCCACTTATTCATATATAGCAACTGACAACATAAGAAGTCCGGACATACTTTGATAGTAGTTGTAGAAGTATCCTTATTGATAATAGATCACTAATTCATAGTGATAGAACAGTAGATGAACAGGTGCTTGCACATGTCTCACGAAAATAAAATGGGTGTATGATTGCTGACGGCAGAGCAATACTGCCAAACTTATGAGTTCTTGTGGCAAACTTGATTCAGTGTCTTGACGTGTATACGCTGTTTCGCTGACTTGATTGTCACAAGAAACAAAGTGTGTTTGATAAGATCCGACCATTTTATTACGGGAGGATCAGTATGTATGGATTCTGATGTGACTGATAAACCCATTCGTATCTTAAGCATAATCTAATACGTGAGACAACGCCCTGGCACACGATAAAAAAAAAAAAAGAGAGAGAGCGGTTTTGTGTCCCCACAGTCCATAATGTAGAAAAGAGAGAAAAAAGCCTTTCTGATTTGGTGTGTGTGCTCATAGTGCAGAGTGTAGAGAAAAGAAAGCCGTTTTGGTGTCACGGGTGTTGTGACTTACACACACACATTTCTAAATTGAGAAAGGAAATTATTTTAGAGGAAGCAGTAGAGTTTAGATCCCACATTTGTTGATAGGCATTCATTTATTTCTTCACTTCTGATGAAGTTTCAACAATAAACAACAAACTTTGTATTATGAGAAAGAACCAGACTCATTCTTCAGGAATCCGAAAATAAGCTCTATTTTATGAGTTATGCACGAATTCGGATTCTCCTATAAAACGAATTCATTAACTCAAACCAAGTTAAGACTGCTTTGTCCTTCATATTTATTCATGTCTAATCAAGTTTCAACGATAAACAACGTTGTACTTTGTAGAATGAGAAAGAACTTCTTCAGCAATAAGCATCTCTCGACATATGACGAAATACAGATTTTGCTATAAAATTAATTCCTTCTATCAGCCTGACTTAAAACTGTTTGTCCTCCTTATCTATCCACTTCAAATCAAGTTTCAACAATTAAAAAAAAATTGTAGTTTGAGAAAGAACAACTTAATCTTCAGCAATCAGTATAAAAAGAAGTGCAAATGCCAACCATACATACCTAAAAGGTGGAGCGGAAGTATTCAGCTGCAAGTAGGTGTGAATGTTTGACCATAATTTGTAAAAAGCGGGTAAGAAAAGGTTCGAATGCCCGACTATATATTAACAAAAGCGGGAGGAGAGGTCTTCGGATGAGAGTGGGTGAGAATTTCCAACCATAATCTATAAAATACGGTGAAAGAAAATATGTGAATGCCTCATAGAACACTAAAAGCGGAAGTGTTCGGCTGCAAGAAGGTGTGAATGTCCGACTATATTTGGTGAAAAGCAGGTGAAGCAAGGTCTGAATGCCCAACCTTACATCATCAAAAGCGAGATCAGAGGTGTTTGGCTGCAAGAAGGCCATAGTTTGCCAAAAGCGGGTAAGGTGCGAATGTCCGACTAAATATCAACAAAATTTGGGGCGGAGGTCTTCGGATGCAAGTGGGTGTGAATGTCCGACTATATTTGGTGAAAAGCAGGTGAAGCAAGGTCTGAATGCCCAACCTTACATCATCAAAAGCGAGATCAGAGGTGTTTGGCTGCAAGAAGGCCATAGTTTGCCAAAAGCGGGTAAGGTGCGAATGACCGACTAAATATCAACAAAAGTGGGGGCGGAGGTCTTCGGATGCAAGTGGGTGTGAATATCCCACCATACAAGTATGGTGGAGAGGAAGCTGTGAATGGCCGACCATAGTAAAAGGCGGGTGAGAGAAGGTGCGAATGTCAAACCATACATAATCAAAAAAGGGAGCAGAGGTGTTATGCTGTAAGAAGGTGTGAATGTCCAACCATAGTTGGTAAAAAGCGGGTAAGAAAAGGTTAAATTACCCGACTGTACACAATCAAAAGAGGGAGCGGAGTTGTTCAGCTAAGAGAAGGTGTGAAAGTCCGACCTTGGTTTGTAAAAAGCGGGTAAGAAAAGGTTCGTATGCCCGAATATACACCATCAAAAGCGGAAGCGGAGGTGTTCGGCTGCAAGATATTGTGAACGTCCGACCAAAGTTTGTAAAAAGCAGTTAAGAAAAGGTTCGAATATCTAACCAAACATAATCAAAAGCGGGAGCAGAGCTGTTCGACTGGAAGTAGGTGTGAATGTCAGATCATAATTTGCAAAAAGCTGATGAGAAAGGGTGAGAATGCCCGACTATATACTATCAAATGCGGTAGCGGAGTTGTTCGGCTGTGACTAGGTGTGAATCTCCAACCATAATTGCTGAAAAATGTGTTAGAAAAGGTAAAAATGCCGGTCCATACATCATCAAAATCGGGAGAGGTGGTGTTCAGCTGCAAGAAGGTCTAAATGTCCATCAATAATTGCTAGAAAACATGAAAGAAAATTTTCGAAAATCAAACCACACATGATCATAAGTGGGAGGGGAGGTGTTCAGCTGCAAGAAGGTGTGAATGTCCACCCATAATACCTGAAAAATGGGTAAAAAAAAGGTGCGAATGCCCAACCATACATCATCAAAAGCAGGAGTGCATGTGTTCGGCTAGAAGAAGGTGTGAACGTCCAACCAAAGTTTGTAAAAAGCAGTTAAGAAAAGGTTCGAATATCCAACCATACATAATCAAAAGCGGGAGCAGAGCTGTTCGACTGCAAGTAGGTGTGAATGTCTGATCATAATTTGCAAAAAGCTGATGAGAAAGGGTGAGAATGCCCGACTATACACCATCAAATGCGGTAGCGGAGTTGTTCGGCTGTGAGTAGGTGTGAATCTCCGACCATAATTGCTGAAAAATGTGTTAGAAAAGGTAAAAATGCCGGTCCATACATAATCAAAATCGGGAGAGGTGGTGTTCAGCTGCAAGAAGGTCTAAATGTCCATCAATAATTGCTAGAAAACATGAAAGAAAATTTTCGAAAATCAAACCACACATGATCATAAGTGGGAGAGGAGGTGTTCAGCTGCAAGAAGGTGTGAATGTCCACCCATAATACCTGAAAAATGGGTAAAAAAAAAGGTGCGAATGCCCAACCATACATCATCAAAAGCAGGAGTGCATGTGTTCGGCTACAAGAAGGTGTGAACGTCCAACCAAAGTTTGTAAAAAGCAGTTAAGAAAAGGTTCGAATATCCAACCATACATAATCAAAAGCGGGAGCAGAGCTGTTCGACTGCAAGTAGGTGTGAATGTCAGATCATAATTTTCCAAAAGCTTATGAGAAAGGGTGAGAATGCCCGACTATACACCATCAAATGCGGGAGCGGAGTTGTTCGGCTGTGAGTAGGTGTGAATCTCCGACCATAATTGCTGGAAAATGTGTTAGAAAAGGTAAGAATGCCGGTCCATACATCATCAAAAGCGAGAGAGGTTGTGTTCGGCTGCAAGTAGGTGTGAATGTGCAGCCATAATTACTCACAAACGGGTAAGAAAAGGTAGTATTGCCAGACCATATATGATCAAAACAGGGAGCGGAGGTGGTTCAGCTGCAAGAAGGTTTGAATGTCCGACTAAAGTTCAAATATATTAACAAAAGCGGGAGGAGAGGTCTTCGGATGAGAGTGGTTGAAAATTTCCAACCATAATGTATAAAATGCGGTGAAAAAAAGGTGTGATAGAACACTAAAAGGTGGAGCGGAAGTGTTCGGCTGCAAGAAGGTGTGACTGTCCGACTATATTTGGTGAAAAGCAGGTGAAGCAAGGTCTGAATGCCCAACCTTACATCATCAAAAGCGAGATCAGAGGTGTTTGGCTGCAAGAAGGCCATAGTTTGCCAAAAGCGGGTAAGGTGCGAATGACCTACTAAATATCAACAAAAGTGGGGGCGGAGGTCTTCGGATGCAGGTGGGTGTGAATATCCCACCATACAAGTATGGTGGAGAGGAAGCTGTGAATGGCCGACCATAGTAAAAGGCGGGTGAGAGAAGGTGCGAATGTCAAACCATACATAATCAAAACAGGGAGCGGAGGTGTTCTGCTGTAAGAAGGTGTGAATGTCCAACCATAGTTGGTAAAAAGCGGGTAAGAAAAGGTTAAAATACCCGACTGTACACAATCAATAGCGGGAGTGGAGTTGTTCGGCTACTAAAAGGTGTGAAAGTCCGACCATGGTTTGTAAAAAGCGGGTAAGAAAAGGTGCGAATGCCCGACAATGTATGATCAAAAGAGGGAGTGGAGGTTTTCGGCTGCAAGAAGGTCTGAATGTCCAACCATAATTTGTAAAAACCGGGGAAGAAAAGGCTCGAAAGCCCGACTATACACCATCAAAAGTGGGAGCGGAGGTGTTCAGCTGCAAGACGGTCTGAATGTCCATCAATAATTGCTAGAAAACATGAAAGAAAATTTTCGAATATCAAACTGCACATGATCATAAGCGGGAGAGGAGGTGTTCAGCTGCAAGAAGGTGTGAATGTCTACCCATAATTACTGAAAAATGGGTAAGAAAAGGTGCGAATGCCTAACCATACATCATCAAAAGAGGGAGCGGAGGTGTTCCGCTGTAAGACGGTGTGAATGTCCGACCATAGATGGTGAAAAAGCGGGTAAGAAAAGGTTAAATTACCCGACTGTACACAATCAAAAGAGGGAGCGGAGTTGTTCAGCTAAGAGAAGGTGTGAAAGTCCGACCTTGGTTTGTAAAAAAGCGGGTAAGAAAAGGTTCGTATGCCCGAATATACACCATCAAAAGCGGGAGCGGAGGTGTTCGGCTGCAAGATATTGTGAACGTCCGACCAAAGTTTGTAAAAAGCAGTTAAGAAAAGGTTCGAATATCTAACCAAACATAATCAAAAGCGGGAGCAGAGCTGTTCGACTGGAAGTAGGTGTGAATGTCAGATCATAATTTGCAAAAAGCTGATGAGAAAGGGTGAGAATGCCCGACTATACACCATCAAATGCGGTAGCGGAGTTGTTCGGCTGTGAGTAGGTGTGAATCTCCAACCATAATTGCTGAAAAATGTGTTAGAAAAGGTAAAAATGCCGGTCCATACATCATCAAAATCGGGAGAGGTGGTGTTCAGCTGCAAGAAGGTCTAAATGTCCATCAATAATTGCTAGAAAACACGAAAGAAAATTTTCGAAAATCAAACCACACATGATCATAAGTGGGAGGGGAGGTGTTCAGCTGCAAGAAGGTGTGAATGTCCACCCATAATACCTGAAAAATGGGTAAAAAAAAGGTGCGAATGCCCAACCATACATCATCAAAAGCAGGAGTGCATGTGTTCGGCTACAAGAAGGTGTGAACGTCCAACCAAAGTTTGTAAAAAGCAGTTAAGAAAAGGTTCGAATATCCAACCAAACATAATCAAAAGCGGGAGCAGAGCTGTTCGACTGCAAGTAGGTGTGAATGTCAGATCATAATTTGCAAAAAGCTGATGAGAAAGGGTGAAAATGCCCGACTATACACCATCAAATGCGGGAGCGGAGTTGTTCGGCTGTGAGTAGGTGTGAATCTCCGACCATAATTGCTGAAAAATGTGTTAGAAAAGGTAAGAATGCCGGTCCATACATCATCAAAAGCGAGAGAGGTTGTGTTCGGCTGCAAGTAGGTGTGACTGTTCGACTAAAGTTTGTAAAAAGTGGGTAAGACAAGGTGCGAATGCCTGACAATGTATGATCAAAAGCGGGAGCGGAGGTGTTCAGCTGCAAGAAGGTCTACATGTCCATCAATAATTGCTAGAAAACATGAAAGAAACTTTTCGAAAATCAAACCACACATGATCATAAGTGGGATAGGAGGTGTTCAGCTGCAAGGTGTGAATGTCCACCAATAATTCCTGAAAAATGGGCAAAAAAAAGGTGTGAATGCCCAACCATACATCATCAAAAGCAGGAGTGGAAGTGTTCGGCTACAAAAAGGTGTGAACGTCCAACCAAAATATGTAAAAAGCAGTTAAGAAAAGGTTCGAATATCCAACCAAACATAATCAAAAGTGGGAGCAGAGCTTTTCGACTGCAAGTAGGTGTGAATGTCAGATCATAATTTGCAAAAAGCTGATGAGAAAGGGTGAGAATGCCCGACTTTACATCATCAAATGCGGGAGCGGAGTTGTTCGGCTGTGAGTAGGTGTGAATCTCCAACCATAATTGCTGAAAAATGTGTTAGAAAAGGTAAAAATGCCGGTCCATACATCATCAAAATCGGGAGAGGTGGTGTTCAGCTGCAAGAAGGTCTAAATGTCCATCAATAATTGCTAGAAAACATGAAAGAAAATTTTCGAAAATCAAACCACACATGATCATAAGTGGGAGAGGAGGTGTTCAGCTGCAAGAAGGTGTGAATGTCCACCCATAATACCTGAAAAATGGGTAAAAAAAAGGTGCGAATGCCCAACCATACATCATCAAAAGCAGGAGTGCATGTGTTCGGCTACAAGAAGGTGTGAACGTCCAACCAAAGTTTGTAAAAAGCAGTTAAGAAAAGGTTCAAATATCCAACCATACATAATCAAAAGCGGGAGCAGAGCTGTTCGACTGCAAGTAGGTGTGAATGTCAGATCATAATTTGCAAAAAGCTGATGAGAAAGGGTGAGAATGCCCGACTATACACCATCAAATGCGGGAGCGGAGTTGTTCGGCTGTGAGTAGGTGTGAATCTCCGACCATAATTGCTGAAAAATGTGTTAGAAAAGGTAAGAATGCCGGTCCATACATCATCAAAAGCGAGAGAGGTTGTGTTCGGCTGCAAGTAGGTGTGAATGTCCAGCCATAATTACTCACAAACGGGTAAGAAAAGGTAGTATTGCCAGACCATATATGATCAAAACAGGGAGCGGAGGTGGTTCAGCTGCAAGAAGGTTTGAATGTCCGACTAAAGTTCAAATATATTAACAAAAGCGGGAGGAGAGGTCTTCGGATGAGAGTGGTTGAAAATTTCCAACCATAATGTATAAAATGCGGTGAAAAAAAGGTGTGATAGAACACTAAAAGGTGGAGCGGAAGTGTTCGGCTGCAAGAAGGTGTGAATGTCCGACTATATTTGGTGAAAAGCAGGTGAAGCAAGGTCTGAATGCCCAACCTTACATCATCAAAAGCGAGATCAGAGGTGTTTGGCTGCAAGAAGGCCATAGTTTGCCAAAAGCGGGTAAGGTGCGAATGTCCGACTAAATATCAACAAAATTTGGGGCGGAGGTCTTCGGATGCAAGTGGGTGTGAATGTCCGACTATATTTGGTGAAAAGCAGGTGAAGCAAGGTCTGAATGCCCAACCTTACATCATCAAAAGCGAGATCAGAGGTGTTTGGCTGCAAGAAGGCCATAGTTTGCCAAAAGCGGGTAAGGTGCGAATGACCGACTAAATATCAACAAAAGTGGGGGCGGAGGTCTTCGGATGCAAGTGGGTGTGAATATCCCACCATACAAGTATGGTGGAGAGGAAGCTGTGAATGGCCGACCATAGTAAAAGGCGGGTGAGAGAAGGTGCGAATGTCAAACCATACATAATCAAAACAGGGAGCGGAGGTGTTCTGCTGTAAGAAGGTGTGAATGTCCAACCATAGTTGGTAAAAAGCGGGTAAGAAAAGGTTAAAATACCCGACTGTACACAATCAATAGCGGGAGCGGAGTTGTTCGGCTACTAAAAGGTGTGAAAGTCCGACCATGGTTTGTAAAAACCGGGTAAGAAAAGGTGCGAATGCCCGACAATGTATGATCAAAAGAGGGAGTGGAAGTTTTCGGCTGTAAGAAGGTCTGAATGTCCAACCATAATTTGTAAAAACCGGGGAAGAAAAGGCTCGAAAGCCCGACTATACACCATCAAAAGTGGAAGCGGAGGTGTTCAGCTGCAAGACGGTCTGAATGTCCATCAATAATTGCTAGAAAACATGAAAGAAAATTTTCAAATATCAAACTGCACATGATCATAAGCGGGAGAGGAGGTGTTCAGCTGCAAGAAGGTGTGAATGTCTACCCATAATTACTGAAAAATGGATAAGAAAAGGTGCGAATGCCTAACCATACATCATCAAAAGAGGGAGCGGAGGTGTTCCGCTGTAAGACGGTGTGAATGTCCGACCATAGATGGTAAAAAGCGGGTAAGAAAAGGTTAAATTACCCGACTGTACACAATCAAAAGAGGGAGCGGAGTTGTTCAGCTAAGAGAAGGTGTGAAAGTCCGACCTTGGTTTGTAAAAAGCGGGTAAGAAAAGGTTCGTATGCCCGAATATACACCATCAAAAGCGGAAGCGGAGGTGTTCGGCTGCAAGATATTGTGAACGTCCAACCAAAGTTTGTAAAAAGCAGTTAAGAAAAGGTTCGAATATCTAACCAAACATAATCAAAAGCGGGAGCAGAGCTGTTCGACTGAAAGTAGGTGTGAATGTCAGATCATAATTAGCAAAAAGCTGATGAGAAAGGGTGAGAATGCCCGACTATACACCATCAAATGCGGTAGCGGAGTTGTTCGGCTGTGAGTAGGTGTGAATCTCCAACCATAATTGCTGAAAAATGTGTTAGAAAAGGTAAAAATGCCGGTCCATACATAATCAAAATCGGGAGAGGTGGTGTTCAGCTGAAAGAAGGTCTAAATGTCCATCAATAATTGCTAGAAAACATGAAAGAAAATTTTCGAAAATCAAACCACACATGATCATAAGTGGGAGAGGAGGTGTTCAGCTGCAAGAAGGTGTGAATGTCCACCCATAATACCTGAAAAATGGGTAAAAAAAAGGTGCGAATGCCCAACCATACATCATCAAAAGCAGGAGTGCATGTGTTCAGCTACAAGAAGGTGTGAACGTACAACCAAAGTTTGTAAAAAGCAGTTAAGAAAAGGTTCGAATATCCAACCATACATAATCAAAAGCGGGAGCAGAGCTGTTCGACTGCAAGTAGGTGTGAATGTCAGATCATAATTTGCAAAAAGCTGATGAGAAAGGGTGAGAATGCCCGACTATACACCATCAAATGCCGTAGCGGAGTTGTTCGGCTGTGAGTAAGTGTGATTCTCCAACCATAATTGCTGAAAAATGTGTTAGAAAAGGTAAGAATGCCGGTCCATACATCATCAAAAGCGGGAGAGGTGGTGTTCGGCTGCAAGTAGGTTTGAATGTCCATTAATAATTGCTTTAAAACATGAAAGAAAATTTTCGAATATCAAACCTTACATGATCATTAGCGGGAGAGGAGGTGTTCAGCTGCAAGAAGATGTGAATATCCACCCATAATTACTGAAAAATGGATAGGAAAAGATGCGAATGTCCAACTATAAATCATCAAAATTAGGAGTGGAGTTGTTCAGCTACAAGAAGGTATGAAAGTCCAACCATGGTTTGTAAAAAGCGGGTAAGAGAAGGTTCGAATACCCGAATATATACCATCAAAAGCGGAAGCGGGGGTGTTCGGCTGCAAGAAGGTGTGAACGTCCGACCAAAGTTTGTAAAAAGCAGTTAAGAAAAGGTTTTAATATCCAACCGAACATAATCAAAACCGGGAGCAGAGCTGTTCGACTGCAAGTAGGTGTGAATATCAGATCATAATTGCTGAAAAATGTGATAGAAAAGACTAGAATGCCGGACCATATATCATCAAAAGCGGGAGAGGTTGTGTTCGGCTGCAAGAAGGTGTGAATGTCCAGCCATAATTACTCACAAACGGGTAAGAAAAGGTACTATTACCAGACCATATATGATCAAAACAGGGAGCGGAGGCGGTTCAGCTGCAAGAAGGTTTGAATGTCCGACTAAAGTTTGTAAAAAGCGGGTAAGACAAGGTGTCAATTTCCGACAATGTATGATCAAAAGAGGAGCGGAGGTTTTCGGCTGCAAGAAGGTCTGAATGTCCACCCATAATTACTGAAAAATGGGTAAGAAAAGGTGCGAAAGCCCAACCGCACATGATCATAAGTGGATGAGAAGTTGTTCGACTGCAAGTAGGTGTGAATGTAAGATCATAATTTGTAAAAAGCGGGTAAGAAAAGGTAAGAATGCCCAACCATAAATTATCAAAAGCGGCAGCAGAGTTTCGGCTGGTGTTTATCAATGTCTAGATAGATTTCAACAAAAAACATCGTTGTACTTTGCAGTAAAAGAAAGTGCAAATCAAAAGTTTTAGGAATCCGAGAATAAGCTTATTTTCATGAGTTCTGCACGATTTCGGATTTTATGTATAAAATGAATTTCTTCACGCAAACTAAGTTAACACTGCTTTGTCCTTCATATGTACCCATTTCTACATATATTTCAAGCATAAACTTCCTCATATTACCCTGAATGAGAAAGAGCCACACTTGTGATTAAGCCATACCTCCCTTTTGAGGAGTTCTGCATGATTTGGGATTTTATCTATAAAATTAATTCCTTCACTCAAACTATGTTAAAACGGCTTTTACCTTCATATTTATCAATGTCTCGATAGATTTAAACAAAAAAAACACGTTGTACTTTGCAATAAAAGAAAGAGCCAATCAAAAGTTTTAGGAATCCGAGAATAAGCTTATTTTCATGAGTTCTGCACGATTTCGGATTTTATGTATAAAATGAATTCATTCACTTAAACCAAGTTAAAACTGCTTTTTCCTTCATATTTATCAATGTCTAGATCGACTTCAACAAAGAACAACATTGTATTTTGCAGTAGAAGAAAGAGCAACACTGAAGGATCAGGAATCCGAGAATAAGCTTATTTTCTTATGGGCAAGTGGGAACTGCTTTGTCCTTCATATTTATCAATGTGTAGATGGATTTCAACTTCTTCTACTGCAAAGTCCAATGTTTTTCTTTGTTGAAGTCGATCTAGACATTGATGAATATGGAAGGACAAAGCAGTTTTAACATAGTTTGAGTGAAGTAATGCATTTTATAAGCAAAATCCCAAATCATGCAGAACTCACGAAATGCTTTTTCTCGCTTTTCACTGCTTTTTACAAACTTTGGTCGGACGTTCACACCTTCTTGCATCCGAACACCTCCACTTCCGCTTTTGATGATGTATATTCGGGCATTCGAACCTTTTTTTACCCGCTTTTTACAAACCATTGTCGGACTTTCACACCTTCTTGCAGCCGAACACCACCTCTCCCGCTTTTGATGATGTATGGTCCAGTATTCTTACCTTTTCTAACACATTTTTCAGCAATTATGGTCGGACATTCACACCTACTCACAGCTGGACACCTCCGCTCCCGCTTTTGATCATACAATGTCGGGACATCGCTCCTTGTCTTACCAGCTTTTTACAAACTTTAGTCGAACATTCACACCTTCTTGCAGCTGAACACCTCCGCTCCCGCTTTTGATGATGTATAGTCGGGCTTTCGAGCCTTTTCTTACCCGGTTTTTACAAATTATGGTTGGACATTCAGACCTTGCAGCCGAACACCTCCGCTCTCTCTTTTGATCATACATTGTTGGGCATTCGCACCTTGTCTTACCCGCTTTTTACAAACTATAGTCAGACATTCACACCTTGCAGCTGAACCTCCGCTCCCTGTTTTGATCATCTATGGTCTGGCAATACTACCTTTTCTTCCCCCGTTTGTGAGTAATTATGGCTGGACATTCACACCTACTTGCAGTCGAACAGCTCTGCTCCCGCTTTTGATTATGTTTGGTTGGATATTCGAACCTTTTCTTAACTGCTTTTTACAAACCATGGTCGGACTTTCACACCTTCTTGTAGCCGAACAACTCCGCTCCCGCTATTGATTGTGTACAGTCGGGTATTTTAACCTTTTCTTACCCGCTTTTTACCAACTATGGTCGGACATTCACACGTCTTACAGCGGAACACCTCTGCTCCAGCTTTTGATGGTGTATAGTCGGGCATTCAAAGCTTTTCTTACCCGCTTTTTACAAACTATGGTCGGACATTCAAACCTTCTTGTATCCGAAAACCTCCGCTCTCTCTTTTGATCATACATTGTCGGACATTCGCACCTTTTCTTACCCGCTTTTTACAAACCATGGTCGGACTTTCACACCTTCTTGTAGCCGAACACATCCGCTCCCGCTATTGATTGTGTACAGTTGGGTATTTTAACCTTTTCTTACCCGCTTTTTACCAACTATGGTCGGACATTCACACCTTCGTACAGCGGAACACCTCCGCTCCCTCTTTTGATGGTGTATGTTCGGGCATTCAAACCTTTTCTTACCCGCTTTTTCCAAACTATGGTCGGCTATTCACAGCTTCCTCTCCACCATACTTGTATGGTGGGATATTCACACCCACTTGCATCCGAAGACCTCCGCCCCAAATTTTGTTGATATTTAGTCGGACATTCGCACCTTACCCGCTTTTGGCAAACTATGGCCTTCTTGCAGCCAAACACCTCTGATCTCGCTTTTGATGATGTAAGGTTGGGCATTCAGACCTTGCTTCACCTGCTTTTCACCAAATATAGTCGGACATTCACACCTTCTTGCAGCCGAACACTTCCGCTCCACCTTTTAGTGTTCTATCACACCTTTTTTTCACCGCATTTTATACATTATGGTTGGAAATTTTCAACCACTCTCATCCGAAGACCTCTCCTCCCGCTTTTGTTAATATATTTGAACTTTAGTCGGACATTCAAACCTTCTTGCAGCTGAACCACCTCCGCTCCCTGTTTTGATCATATATGGTCTGGCAATACTACCTTTTCTTACCCGTTTGTGAGTAATTATGGCTGGACATTCACACCTACTTGCAGCCGAACACAACCTCTCTCGCTTTTGATGATGTATGGACCGGCATTCTTACCTTTTCTAACACATTTTTCAGCAATTATGGTCGGAGATTCACACCTACTCACAGCCGAACAACTCCGCTCCCGCATTTGATGGTGTATAGTCGGGCATTCTCACCCTTTCTCATCAGCTTTTTGCAAATTATGATCTGACATTCACACCTACTTGCAGTCGAACAGCTCTGCTCCCGCTTTTGATTATGTATGGTTGGATATTCGAACCTTTTCTTAACTGCTTTTTACAAACTTTGGTTGGACGTTCACACCTTCTTGTAGCCGAACACATGCACTCCTGCTTTTGATGATGTATGGTTGGGCATTCGCACCTTTTTTTTACCCATTTTTCAGGTATTATGGGTGGACATTCACACCTTCTTGCAGCTGAACACCTCCTCTCCCACTTATGATCATGTGTGGTTTGATTTTCGAAAATTTTCTTTCATGTTTTCTAGCAATTATTGATGGACATTTAGACCTTCTTGCAGCTGAACACCACCTCTCCCGATTTTGATGATGTATGGACCGGCATTTTTACCTTTTCTAACACATTTTTCAGCAATTATGGTTGGAGATTCACACCTACTTGCAGCCGAACAACTCCGCTACCGCATTTGATGGTGTATAGTCGGGCATTCTCACCCTTTCTCATCAGCTTTTTGCAAATTATGATCTGACATTCACACCTACTTCCAGTCGAACAGCTCTGCTCCCGCTTTTGATTATGTTTGGTTAGATATTCGAACCTTTTCTTAACTGCTTTTTACAAACTTTGATCGGACGTTCACAATATCTTGCAGCCGAACACCTCCGCTTCCGCTTTTGATGGTGTATATTCGGGCATACGAACTTTTTCTTACCCGCTTTTTACAAACCAAGGTTGGACTTTCACACCTTCTCTTAGCTGAACAACTCCGCTCCCTCTTTTGATTGTGTACAGTCGGGTAATTTAACCTTTTCTTACCCGCTTTTTACCATCTATGGTCGGACATTCACACCGTCTTACAGCGGAACACCTCCGCTCCCTCTTTTGATGATGTATGGTTAGGCATTCGCACCTTTTCTTACCCTTTTTTCAGTAATTATGGGTAGACATTCACACCTTCTTGCAGCTGAACACCTCCTCTCCCGCTTATGATCATGTGCAGTTTGATATTCGAAAATTTTCTTTCATGTTTTCTAGCAATTATTGATGGACATTCAGACCGTCTTGCAGCTGAACACCTCCGCTCCCACTTTTGATGGTGTATAGTCGGGCTTTCGAGCCTTTTCTTCCCCGGTTTTTACAAATTATGGTTGGACATTCAGACCTTCTTGCAGCCGAAAACTTCCACTCCCTCTTTTGATCATACATTGTCGGACATTCGCACCTTTTCTTACCCGCTTTTTACAAACCATGGTCGGACTTTAACACCTTTTAGTAGCCAAACAACTCCGCTCCCGCTATTGATTGTGTACAGTCGGGTATTTTAACCTTTTCTTACCCGCTTTTTACCAACTATGGTTGGACATTCACACCTTCTTACAGCAGAACACCTCCGCTCCCTGTTTTGATTATGTATGGTTTGACATTCGCACCTTCTCTCACCCGCCTTTTACTATGGTCGGCCATTCACAGCTTCCTCTCCACCATACTTGTATGGTGGGATATTCACACCCACTTGCATCCGAAGACCTCCGCCCCCACTTTTGTTGATATTTAGTCGGTCATTCACACCTTACCCGTTTTCTTGCCGCCAAACACCTCTGATCTCGCTTTTGATTATGTAAGATTGGGCATTCAGACCTTGCTTTTCCTGCTTTTCACCAACTATATATATAACATTCACACCTTCTTGCAGCCGAACACTTCCGCTCCACCTTTTAGGTATCTATCACACCTTTTTTTTTCACCGCATTTTATAGATTATGGTTGGAAATTCTCGACCACTCATCCGAAGACCTCTCCTCCCGCTTTTGTTAATATATTTGAACTTTAGTCAGACATTCACACCTACTTGCAGCCGAACACCACCTCTTTAGCTTTTGATGATGTATGGTCCGGCATTCTTACCGTTTCTAACACATTTTTCAGCAATTATGGTAGGACATTCACACCTTCTTGCAGCTGAACACCTCCTCTCCCACTTATGATCATGTGCGGATTGATTTTCGAAAATTTTCTTTCATGTTTTCTATTAATTAAAAATGGACATTTAGACCTTCTTGCAGCTGAACACCTCCGCTCCCGCTTTTGATCATACATTGTCAGGCATTCGCACCTTGTCTTACCCGCTTTTTACAAAATTTAGTCGAACATTCACACCTTTTTGCAGCCGAACACAGTTTTTTGCAGCCGAATTTGGGCATTCGAACCTTTTCATACCCACTTTTTACCAACTATGGTCGGACATTCACACCGTCTTACAGCGGAACACCTCCGCTCCCTCTTTTGATGGTGTATGTTCGGGCATTCGAACCTTTTCTTACCCGCTTTTTACAAACTATGCTCGGACATACAAACCTTCTTGTAGCCGAACACATCCACTCCTACTTTTGATGATGTATGGTTGGGCATTCGAACCTACTTGTTGCCCGCTTTTCATTAATTATGGGTGGACATTCACACCTTCTTGCAGCGAAACACCTCCGCTCCCTCTTTTGATTGTGTATGTACAGGCATTCGAACCTTTTCTTACCTGCCTTTTACAAACTATGCTCGGACATTCAAACGTTCTTGTGGCCGAACACATCCACTTCTGCTTTTGATGATGTATAGTTGGGCATTCACACCTTTTCTTACCCATTTTTCAGTAATTATTGGTGGACTTTCACACCTTCTTGTAGCCGAACAACTCCGCTTCCGCTATTGATTGTGTACAGTCGGGTTTTTTAACCTTTTCTTACCCGCTTTTTACCAACTATGGTCGGACATTCGCAGCATCTTACAGCGGAACACCTCCGCTCCCTCTTTTGATGGTGTATGTTCGGGCATTCGAACTTTTTCTTACCAACTTTTTACAAACTATGGTCGGACATTCAAACCTTCTTGTAGCAGAACACATCCACTTCTTCTTTTGATGATGTATGGTTGGGCATTCGCACCTTTTCTTACCCATTTTTCAGGAATTATGGGTGGACATTCACACCTACTTGCAGTCGAACAGCTCTGCTCCCACTTTTGATTATGTTTGGTTGGATATTCGAACCTTTTCTTAACTGCTTTTTACAAACTTTGGTCGGACGTTCACAACTTCTTACAGCCGAACACCTCCGCTTCCGCTTTTGATGGTATATATTCGGGCATTCGAACCTTTTCTTACCCGCTTTTTACCAACTATGTTCGGACATTCACACCGTCTTTCAGCGGAACACCTCCGCTCCCTCTTTTGATGGTGTATGTTCAGGCATTCGCACCTTTTCTTACCCGCTTTTTACAAACTATGCTCGGACATTCAAACCTTCTTGTAGCCAAACACATCCACTCCTGCTTTTGTTGATGTATGGTTGGGCATTCGAACCTACTTGTTGCCCGCTTTTCATTAATTATGGGTGGATATTCACACCTTGTCGCAGCCAAACACCTCCGCTCCCTGTTTTGATCATGTATGGTTGGACATTCGCACCTTTTCTCACCCGCTTTTTGCAAACTATGGTCGGCCATTCACAGCTTCCTCTCCACCATACTTGTATGGTGGGATATTCACACCCACTTGCATCCGAAGACCTCCGCCCCCACTTTTGTTGATATTTAGTCGGTCATTCACACCTTACCCGTTTTCTTGCCGCCAAACACCTCTGATCTCGCTTTTGATTATGTAAGATTGGGCATTCAGACCTTGCTTTTCCTGCTTTTCACCAACTATATATATAACATTCACACCTTCTTGCAGCCGAACACTTCCGCTCCACCTTTTAGGTATCTATCACACCTTTTTTTTTCACCGCATTTTATAGATTATGGTTGGAAATTCTCGACCACTCATCCGAAGACCTCTCCTCCCGCTTTTGTTAATATATTTGAACTTTAGTCAGACATTCACACCTACTTGCAGCCGAACACCACCTCTTTAGCTTTTGATGATGTATGGTCCGGCATTCTTACCGTTTCTAACACATTTTTCAGCAATTATGGTAGGACATTCACACCTTCTTGCAGCTGAACACCTCCTCTCCCACTTATGATCATGTGCGGATTGATTTTCGAAAATTTTCTTTCATGTTTTCTATTAATTAAAAATGGACATTTAGACCTTCTTGCAGCTGAACACCTCCGCTCCCGCTTTTGATCATACATTGTCAGGCATTCGCACCTTGTCTTACCCGCTTTTTACAAAATTTAGTCGAACATTCACACCTTTTTGCAGCCGAACACAGTTTTTTGCAGCCGAATTTGGGCATTCGAACCTTTTCATACCCACTTTTTACCAACTATGGTCGGACATTCACACCGTCTTACAGCGGAACACCTCCGCTCCCTCTTTTGATGGTGTATGTTCGGCCATTCGAACCTTTTCTTACCCGCTTTTTACAAACTATGCTCGGACATACAAACCTTCTTGTAGCCGAACACATCCACTCCTGCTTTTGATGATGTATGGTTGGGCATTCGAACCTACTTGTTGCCCGCTTTTCATTAATTATGGGTGGACATTCACACCTTGTCGCAGCCAAACACCTCCGCTCCCTGTTTTGATCATGTATGGTTGGACATTCGCACCTTTTCTCACCCGCTTTTTGCAAACTATGGTCGGCCATTCACAGCTTCCTCTCCACCATACTTGTATGGTGGGATATTCACACCCACTTGCATCCGAAGACCTCCGCCCCCTTTTGGCAAACTATGGCCTTCTTGCAGCCAAAAACCTCTGATCTCGCTTTTGATGATGTAAGGTTGGGCATTCAGACCTTGCTTCACCTGCTTTTCACCAAATATAGTCGGACATTCACACCTTCTTGCAGCCGAACACTTCCGCTCCACCTTTTAGTTTTCTATGGGGCATTCACACCTTTTTTTACACCGCATTTTATAAAAACACCACAGGAACACCGTATTGAGGCTTTGTTCTGACCGCTCATTCGGTGTCGCGTTTCTTTCAAGCAATTCTCCTGGTTAGCCCGCACTCGGCTCGCTCCCAGAGCCGTGTTAAAGTCTGCTTTGCATTCACTCTCTTTTCTCAGCAGATTAAAAGAAACTTCCATCCTGCACCGCTGTTTGCTTTTTCACAAGAGCAGAGGAGAGCGCACCGTTCCCAGCGGCACTGCAGTACCGGGTCGATGCTTGGAGTGAACGGAGCAAGCTCCTTTTTCAACTCCTATTGATAAAAATCCATTTAATATGTAGTCCTTGCATAGACATATCACATATTAAACTGATAAGAACAGATACTACACTTGATCTTAGCCAAAAGGCCGAGAAGCGATATCTGTCCACTGGTTCACGTCCGAGGGCCCTTCCTGGCACAATGCGCACTTGTAGCGGTGTTCTTTTTATGGCCATAGTGTCACTTTGCACCTCCGCCCACCCGCTGCACTGAGCACTCTTCAGCCCTTTTAAATGGTATAACTTTACACTACCACACGCTCCAGCGAGCACCATTCAAGCAACAACTTTGCACTCCAGCTTCAAACATCGGCACAGTCGCAACAAGTAAGGCGACTCTACTCAGAGAAGTCACTCTGCACAGTAACAAGATTTCTTTTGCACAGACAGAAAGGGCTTCACCCGCAAAGTTAAAGCCTGCCAAAAATAGAAACAACTCATTAGTGCTGCTCTCCACGGAAGTCTTTAGCAAAAGGCGAAAGACTTGTACATTATGAAGAGAAACCAGTGTATGATTATCCATCACTGCAGGAGCAGGGCATCAGCCTAGTTGGCATAGCCACCTTCCCCATGGTGAGCTTTGCTTGGTTGAGACGCTTGCCCCCCCCCCCTTGCTCCTCGGCTGACCAAGTAGGAACAATCAGGCCCTATTCGATGGCTGCCTTGTCTTTTAATCTGTGCAAAAGACAAGGCAGCCACAAACAACACGGGAACACCGTATTGAGGCTTTGTTCTGACTGCTCATTCGTATCTTAAGCATAATCTAATACGTGAGACAACGCCCTGGCACACAATCAAAAAAAAAAAGAGAGAGAGCGGTTTTGTGTCCCCACAGTCCATAATGTAGAAAAGAGAGAAAAAAGCCTTTCTGATTTGGTGTGTGTGCTCACAGTGCAGAGTGTAGAGAAAAGAGAGAAAAGAAAGCCGTTTTGGTGTCACGGATGTTGTGACTTACACACACACATTTCTGAATTGAGAAAGGAAATTATTTTAGAGAAAGCACTAGAGTTTAGATCCCACATTTGTTGATAGGCATTCATTTAATTTATCTTTTAATCAGTTTTAAAGTGAATACTAACTGAGAAATGAAAAAGGTGAAGAGTTTAGAAGCTTGGTTCAAGAGCAAAACTTGGTTTATGATCAGCTGAGTCTCTAAACAGAACAGCAAAGGGCTTCATCGAACATTTAAAAAAGATTCAGATTGTTAGAATATCCAGAATTTATAGGAATGGTGGTGATTACTCTTATTTTCTAGAATGGAAATAACTGCACCATGTCTGTTTTATGAATTTAAGGGGCTAAAAAGTTTTGTTCTCGTTTTTCTATGATTAACCGAATGTATGTGAGAGTCCAAACAGACAGAAGGGTTACGGCCGAGCGCTGGACCTTCCAAAAAAGATGAGACAGGCTGGACCTGTGCCATACTAGTTAAGACCTGCCTGTGGATAACAGGTTCATTAAACTCTCACATACACAAACTCACACACGTTCGCACACATACACCCATTCACACACACATTCTTGAACTTGCTGCAAGATTAAACATTTGCATTAACTGACTCCAGCAACTCTGAGTCTCATTGAGAGACTTTTCTCAACAATTGGGTTCTCAAACCAGATCTCAACGTTTTTTCCGCTTTCCAGGGTCGGAGCTGAAACCGTGCACGGGGGAGTCCAGTACTCCTAATGAAAGACCCCCTGCTGAATTGCGGTAATTAGGGGCCAGTGTCCACTGAAAGGGGGAAAAAGGGACGAGATCGTACTTTTGAATCAATGGCCAGAAGCCATTGGCAGTGCAGGCATCAACAATAATGGTGTTATTTCACCCATTAACACTTAAGGTACCTCATGCAGTGGCTGTGATATGGTTACTTAACAAAATATCTTTACCAGACATCTCTCCTACATAACAGTTCTTCTTTCACAGCCACACCTTGTTGTCGAGAGATGTGCTACACTTAATCCATCCACACTGCTACCTACCCCACAGATGGAAAGCCTCATGATTGCATGTCAGAAATAACCATCAGTGTTTTACCCAGGCCAGACTTAACTGATATACGTTATGAAAATGCAGAAATAACTATATTTATTCAACAGGTCAAGCAAAAAACCCTGATGGCACAAATGCTACAGGATTTGCAGTAGTAACAGAAACTGAAGTTTTCTTAAAACAACCACTACCAAAAAATTACTCGAATTGGTAGCTTTAACTGAAGCTTGTAAATTAAATAACAAAAAGGTTGTTAACCTTTACACTGACAGTCAGTATGCCTTCTCAACTGTACATGTGTTAACACAGCATTGGAAAAACAGGTATGTAGACATCCACAGCTAAATGTATAAACTACAAATATTTTAGCATTATTAGATGTTATTCAATTGCCATCTACAATAGACTCGTATGAATGACCGGAAGGAAAACCATACTGCCAAAGAATTTGTTTAAATATGCTGCAGTATTGAGCCACGGACCATGTCATGTCTCAACAGGAGGGATGGAAGCAATAATGAACCAGGTTTTTACAGCATATGGTTTTACTAATTATTGAATTTTTTTTTTAGAATAAATAAATTAATAAAGTTTTGTCTAGCAGGTCAAATATGTGCAAAATACATTCCACAGGGCAATCTAAGACCAAAACGAAGATAATTCCCTAAGCCAGTGTATCTTTTTCAACATATTTGTTTGGATTTCATTATTTCATTATTGTGTAGATTTCATTGAACTAAATAAATGTTAAGGGAAACGATTCTGCTCAGTGACAACAGAGGTTTTTACCAAATGGTCTGAAATATTTCCATGTGCACAAGCAGATGCACTCTCAGTAGCAAAATCACGCGTAAAATAACTCATTTCTAGATTTGAAATTCCTGAAAAGATCTTCAGTGATAATTTGACACACTTTGTAAACAATGTCATCTCACTGATGGCAAAGAACTTAAAATAGACCTTAGAAACCACTGTGATATAGAAGGTTTCGCTAACACATTGGAAATGTTTTACTATTTACATATGCATGTGCAGTGAAGAATTGCTTGCTGCTGATAAATGCAAAGAAGAACAGCTTACACATAGATGCTCACATATAGGCTGCTGAATGCAATGAAGACCTGCTTATCCAGTAAAGTTCAATGTCAATGTGTAATATTCAATTAGGATTTGCAAAACAGTGAAGTTAAACAATGAATGGGTCCATAGTCGGTATGAGAAGACTACAGGAATATTTACCTGGGTGTACGTTCAAACAGAGATGAGAAAATTGCGATAAATTATTGTTTGTTTGTTTGTTAGTATGTATATGAATGTTATGTGTATAAACTGTGTTGAGTTATAGTTACTCAGTAGTGTCTCAGTGAAACAACCGACGGGGGAAGCCTTGCGGTGACAACAAAAGCAGTGTTTTACTGATCAGTCAAGTTGCTCCAGTGTACTCCATACAAACTGGTTGGCTACTGAAGGGATAGAAAATGGGGAATACTTGTTTTAAAGCAAACAAGGAATTAGATGGGAAAAATACATGTTTTAACGGGACCCAGACAATATTATATAGATGTCGCCACTGAAGTAAAGAACATTTACGTGGGATGGTGTGAGGGTCCTCGTTTGGCTGACGTTCGCCGATATGCTCGCCATGCTCAGAACCAAGTTGAGACGCGTAAGACAACCAAAAGGGACAAGTGTGAAAAGGAGCTGCATTTGGCAACCATGACCATGTATTACGCAGTTGGTGTAAACAGAGGACGAGGCCGAAGTCGAAGACGTGGACGTGTGGGAGAGGAGGTCAAAATGGGCCACGCCAGAGCTATGATCCGAATATTTGTTTTTACTGTGGCCAGACTGGACACTGGAAGAAGGACTGTCCACAGCTAAAAAGTGATGAAATTGGGCAAAAGGCTGACTGAGGGTGGGAGGCAGGTTCTGGACGTCACACGGCAGCGGAGCTTCCACTAATGGGTGATAGCACAAACACACTCACACATTTTTCCTGCTCTGTGTAGTGAAGCAACGCTTGCCGACTGTGATTCACGTAGTAAAGTTTTGCATGCTATTTCCGTCCTAGAGCAAAGATATTTCTCTCAGAATATAGGAACTTATGTTCATCAGTAGTGACGTCAGGGGAGTTTGATTGTCCTCCAAAGTTAAGTGGAAACCACGTTTACTGTATGTCTGCATCAGGCCAGGTTGTGAAGGAGAAAATGACAATGCCCATTGCGTGTTGTCACTCCCGATGAGCTCTCCTTCAAACACTCATTTTTGTTATCAGAGTTGTGTCCCATTAACCTGATGGGCTGTGATCTCATGTGTAAATTAGGCATTATTTTAACTTCTACACCAGAGGGTGTTAAGGTTATGTTACAGCCTGACAAAGTTTTCACAGCAGTGCAGTTTGATTCATCGGCACTTACATATGCTTATGAGTGGAAACTTCCCAGCTCTCCTTTTTCACAACAACTAGTGGAAGAAGCAAAAGCGTTAGTTTCACCCCTTTCTGATTTCATGCAACCTACTGATTTGCACTGCACATCACACATTTCTTTGGGGCCTGACAATGAAGAAGAATGAGAAGAAGTGAAAAAATATGTGCGCCTACTTTATTGGCTGTGTCGCTCACTCCAGAGCACTTCGATTTTTTTAATGTTTGTGGTACTCGCCCTCACATTTCCTTGGCCAAACGTACACACTGGCAGTGACAAGGTGTGGGAGAGTTTGTTGCTACATGTCAGAAAGAAATGGAGTGGACTGTTTCACCTGCTGATCCAAATTTGATGTTTTCTGAACGATTGTCAGCATACAAAAAAATATTTTTGAGTACAATGCATTGTCAAAGAACTGTGGACTTAATTCCTACCACAGAATCACATTTTGAAGCATGTTTTTTATCTGAAACAGATTTGTCTTCGATACCCATGTTGGCTGAAGTGCCCAATGATCTTTGGGCTAAGAGCAAATATGATGTGGGGTTGATAAAAGGCTGTGAACCAGTAATTGTCACCCCTAAATCAGACTTTTGTCCATGTAAAAAACAATACCCTTTTAAGCCTGAAGCAATTAAAGGGATTAAACCTGTTTTTCAATCTTTTCAGAAAACAGGCGTTATTGTTCCTTTTGAAAATTCACCTGTGCTTACTCCATTGTTTCCTGTTAAAAAGATTAAAGATGCTGGCCAGCCAGATGAATGGCGTTTTGTACAGGACCTCCAAGCGGTGAATGCTGCAGTTCAGCCACATGCTCCTACTGTGCCCAACCCACACACTATTTTGTCTCAAATTACATCAGATGCACAGTTTTTCTCAGTGGTTGACTTGTCGCCAGTGCACCCTGATAGCCCATTTTGGTTTGCTTTTTAGTTTGAAGGGAGATCTTGGACTTTTACCCGGTTATGCCAGGGGTACTGTGAAAGTCCCACTATTTACAATGCTGCCCTCAAAGCTAGTCTGGATTAACTTCAATCAACCACAGGCTCTGCTCTTTTGCAGTATGTGGATGACATCCTTTTATGTAGTCCATCTAAACAACAGTGTGAAAAAGACCAAATGACTCAAATAACTTTCTTGCTTTCAAAATTTTTCCTCTAGTGACGCTGACTTAGAGAGGGATGAAGATAATCATGTTTAATTGTTCATGTTTTGATTGTTTATCATTGGACCCTTTATTACTATGATGCCTGCATTTTAAACTCACGTTGTGTGCAAATGCAGGCTGATGTTTTACAGATAAAGTTATTATTTTCCTTGTTTCTTTTGGGTTGATTAATATAATGGTATTATTATAATCAAAAGGGAGGAATGTAATGGAAAATAATTCTTATATGCATTGTATTGAGTGTTACTGTGTATAACCTGCAAATGACCGAGCTGCAAGGTACCACCCTGCCCTGTTTTCTTAAATTCCTCTTTACAATGGTGGGCTTGTTATAATGAGATAGGTGCACTTTAGGGGGGACAGGGTTAGGCTGGTATTTACGAGTGTGTCTGGGTAACCTCAACTGATGGTTGGGGAGGAAAGTTAGAAGAACAATCAATTATACCCAAAAACAGATGACGTGATGAGCGGGCAATATAACTGTGTGTTTTTGCTTCAGTGGTCAGAGCAACTCTGTATTCTGTACTGTGTTGTTCTCTCTTGCAAGATATTATTATTAAAGCCTCTTATCTCCTCACAAGAAAATAACTGACTCCCCAAATGCAAGTGTCAGGACAAATGATCAAACTTCTCCAAGCTTCAGTCTGCAGAGAGGTACAAGACAGGGTTGCCCACTTTCTCCCTCACTTTTTGCTATTTTCATCGAACCTTTAGCAGCTGCTATCAGACAAGATAGAAATATTAAAGGCATCCAACCCCAAAATATTGAGCATAAAATAAGTCTTTATGCTGATGATGTATTACTTTTCCTTCAGAACTCACAGACGTCTCTCACTCACACGATCACACTCATAAATAAATTCTCAGCACTTTCTGACTACTCTATCAATTGGTCTAAGACCACAGTTCTGCCCATTAACTGTAGGGTCCAGAATATACCTGCGATCACTTTACAGTCAGGAAATATTAGATATTTAGGCATAAACATTTCCTCCAGGCTCTCAGAGCTAACAAAGCTAATTTATGTGCAATTATTAAAGACAGTAGAGGACAATCTCTCTCGTTGGAAGTCCTTACCTATATCACTTATGGGGAGAGTTACAACCATTAAAATGATGATACTACCAAAAGTTAACTATTTGTTCTCAATGATCCCCATAAAACCAACCTGCTACTTGGTTTAAGTCACTAGATTCATGCATCTCCAAATTTCTGTGGAAAAACAAACCACCGCGTATTAGTTTAAAAACCCTACAGAAGACCAAGGACAGTGGTGGATTAGATTTACCTAATTTTCAGCACTATTCCTTAGCCAATAGGTTACGGTATATATCAAAATGGTTTAAACCTAGCCCAATAGATGAACATGGATAAATATAGAACAAGCATTGTGTGATAATCTGTAAATCTCTGACCTGCCACTTATTAGTCAAAACGTAAAAAATCACAAATGTTTCAAAAGCATTAACATCAGCACCTCTCTGACAGCCTGGTGGGAATTTCTTAAAATAACAAAGTCTTCACTTGTCCCGTGTAAGCTTACACCCATCTGGAACAATCCTGACATCCTGCAAAACAAAAAAATGCTAAACTTTACTCTATGGAAGATCAAAGGAATCAAACATCTGGAACATATAATCCAAAATGGACATTTTATTTCATTTGATGAGCTCATATCACAACATGAGATAGGCAGCAATAAATTCCTAGAATATCAACAACTTAAGTCTATAATAACAAAGAAATATATCCTCCACCAACCAGACTTACAACTCCCAATTAGGGTAGCAGAATTTCTAAGCATCTGCACCCCAAAACTACTATCAAAAATATATAAATTATTGTCTAAGATAGATGACACAATGTCTCTACCGTCCTCAAAATGGGAGGCAGATTTATCCATCAGTTCTAGTCATAGCTTCTGGCCACAAATATGTTTGAACACCTTCAGAATGACTCAAAATCCTAATTTACAGCTCATACAATACAAAATTCTTCATAGAACACACTATACAGGACAAAGGATGTTCAGGATGGGTCTAACACACTCAAACATCTGCTCACATTGCACAGATAACACACCTGATGATTATGCACACGCTTTGTGGTTTTGTGCGCCTGTCCAGAAGTTCTGGCTTGAAGTCTGTGCGGACCTGTCAACATGGCTAAAGTGTAGCATTCCTGCATGCCCCACACTGTGCATACTGGGTGACTTAGACAACATCAACGTGGAATTTAGCTTAGCACACATGATCCTCACAGTGTTATGTATAGCAAAGAAAACTATTCTCATGAACTGGAAAGCGAAGAACAATCTGTGTATTAACCAGTTTAGAAATCGCTCTGGGCGGTTGGGTGTGTGCTGGGGGGGGCTGTGTGGCTTCGGGCGTCTGGTGGTCTCTCGGGTCGTGGGGACCGGGTTGGTCATTGTTGGGGGGGACTGTGTGTCGGGCTTGGAGGGCAGTTTTGGGGGCTTGCGGGTGGGGCTGTCTTGCGGTGTGGGGCGGGGTCCCTTAGGGGCCTTGGGGTGGTGGCTGCTGGCTCTGTACCGGGTGACCGGGCCGCTCTGGCGTGGGTGGTGGAGCTGGGCCTGGACCTGGTGGCTTGCCGCTGCCTTGCGCCCGGGGCGGGGCCCTGCCTGTGCCTGGGGGGTCTGGGTTGCCCTGGACATGCCACAGTATGCGTGGGTTGGTGCAGGTCCTGGTGCCGGCCTTGTTGCTCTGGGAACTCCAAGGTGTCCGCAGGTGGTTGTTTTTTTTAGGGTGTTGGGGCGTGCGGTGAGGAGGAGGGGGTCTGTATGGGGGTGTGCTTTTCCCCAGTTGGGGGGGGCCTGGGGGGTTCTGGGTGATGGTGGGTCTCAGGCCCGGGCTGCTGCGACTGGTGTAACCGGGTGATTTGTTTGTTTGTTTGTTTGATTTTTGTTGTTGTTTGTTTGTTTTTGTAGAGGTCCTCCGGGATGGGGTTGGGTTGAGTGGGGTGGGGCGGGATGGGTTCCTTCTGGGGGTACAGTAGCTCCCGGAATATGGTGACTGCAGGCCCCGAGCCTGGTGGACATCAGGCCCTCCTGCCCTGTGTTGGGTCCCAGGTAGCGGGGATGCCTATTGCAGCCAGTCTCTGGCTGCCCTCTCTGGGGTGGGAGGGACAAGGAGGATGAATTAATTATTCTGCTAGTTTATATATTGTAAACATAAACAATAAACATTTATAAAACTTCCCTTGGCAAAGCAAATCTGTTTGGCATAAAGGTATTCAGACTACAATTCTAGTGCAGCAAGTTCAAGAATGTGTGTGTGTATGGGTGTATGTGTGCGAACGTGTGTGAGTTTGTGTGTGTGAGAGTTTAAAGAACCTGTTATCCACAGGCAGGTCTTAACTAGTATGGCACGGGTCCAGCCTGTCTCATCTTTTTTGGAAGGTTCAGCGCTCGGCCGTAACCCTTCTGTCTGTTTGGACTCTCACATACATTCGGTTAATCATAGAAAAACGAGAACAAAACTTTTTAGCCCCTTAAATTCATAAAACAGATATGGTGCAGTTATTTCCATTCTAGAAAATAAGAGTAATCACCACCATTCCTATAAATTCTGGATATTCTAACAATCTGAATCTTTTTTAAATGTTCGATGAAGCCCTTTGCTGTTCTGTTTAGAGACTCAGCTGATCATAAACCAAGTTTTGCTCTTGAACCAAGCTTCTAAACTCTTCACCTTTTTCATTTCTCAGTTAGTATTCACTTTAAAACTGATTAAAAGAAAAATTAAATGAATGCCTATCAACAAATGTGGGATCTAAACTCTAGTGCTTCCTCTAAAATAATTTCCTTTCTCAATTCAGAAATGTGTGTGTGTAAGTCACAACACCCGTGACACCAAAACGGCTTTCTTTTCTCTCTTTTCTCTACACTCTGCACTGTGAGCACACACAACAAATCAGAAAAGCTTTTTTCTCTCTTTTCTACATTATGGACTGTGGGGACACAAAACCGCTCTCTCTTTTTTTTTTTTTGATTGTGTGCCAGGGCGTTGTCTCACGTATTAGATTATGCTTAAGATACGAATGGGTTTATCAGTCACATCAGAATCCATACATACTGATCCTACCGTAATAAAATGGTCGGATCTTATCAAACACACTTTGTTTCTTGTGAAAAGTCAGCCAAACAGCGTATACACGTCAAGACACTGAATCAAGTTTGCCACAAGAACTCATAAGTTTGGCAGTATTGCTCTGCCGTCAGCAATCATACACCCATTTTATTTTCATGAGACATGTGCAGGCACCTGTTCATCTACTGTTCTATCACTATGAATTAGTTTATCTATTATCAATAAGGATACTTCTACAACTACTATCAAAGTATGTCCGGACTTCTTATGTTGTCAGTTGCTATATATGAATAAGTGGGTTGCTACTGAAAAGCATTAAGCATGTCACACAGCCCAAACATATAACATTTCAGGACACACCACACAGTTAACAACCACAGTGAAGCATGTCAAAGCCCAAACATGTAACATTCAACAGGACACTTACACAACACATTCAAATCAAACAGTCAGACAACATACAAGAACCTATACCCCAGCCGGCATTGCTCCCTGCCTATTTTCCTACAACTCACTATGTGTGCGCACACCTTTATTCACAAACTCTTCAACTTATACTCTTTTACCGAAGCTGCTACAGCTCGATTGGCCAAATACCCTTAGATCCTATTTCGGTGAATTTGACATCTGCCTTGTATGTAACAGATTAGCGGTTTAGCAGTTTTAATTTAGTTTGAGTGAAGGAATTCATTTTATAGCAAAATCCGAAATCGTGAAGAACTCATGAAAGTAAGCTTATTCTCGGATTCCTGAAACTTTAGATTTGTTCTTTCTTTTACTGCAAAGTACAACGTTGAGCAGCACTAATGAGTTGTTTCTATTTTTGGCAGGCTTTACCTTTGCGAATGAAGCCCTTTCTGTCTGTGCAAAAGAAATCTTGTTACTGTGCAGAGTGACTTCTCTGAGTAGAGTCGCCTTACTTGTTGCGACTGTGCCGACGTTCGAAGCTGGAGTGCAAAGTTGTTGCTTGAATGGTGCTCGCTGGAGCGTGTGGTAGTGTAAAGTTATACCATTTAAAAGGGTTGAAGAGTGCTCAGTGCAGCGGGTGGGTGGAGGTGCAAAGTGACACTATGGCCATAAAAAGAACACCGCTACAAGTGCGCATTGTGCCAGGAAGGGCCCTCGGACGTGAACCAGTGGACAGTTATCGCTTCTCGGCCTTTTGGCTAAGATCAAGTGTAGTATCTGTACTTATCAGTTTAATATGTGATATGTCTATGCAAGGACTACATATTAAATGGATTTTTATCAATAGGAGTTGAAAAAGGAGCTTGCTCCGTTCACTCCAAGCATCTACAAGAAGGTGTGAATGGCCGACCATTTTTTGTAAATAGCGGGTAAGAAAAGGTGCGAATGCCCGACAATACACCATCAAAAGCGGGAGCAGAGGGGTTCAGCTGCAAGAAGGTCTGAATTTCCAACCATAATTTGTAAAAACCGGGGAAGAAAAGGCTCGAAAGCCCGACTATACACCATCAAAAGCGGGAGCAGAGGGGTTCAGCTGCAAGAAGGTCTGAATTTCCATCAATAATTGCTAGAAAACATGAAAGAAAATTTTCGAATATCCAACCGCACATGATCATAAGTGGGAGAGGAGGTGTTCAGCTGCAAGAAGGTGTGAATGTCCACCCATAATTCCTGAAAAATGGGTAAAAAAAGGTGCGAATGCCCAACCATACATCATCAAAAGCATGTGTGAATGTCAGATCATAATTTGCAAAAACCTGATTGTGTGCAGCTGAACACCTCTGCTCCCGCTTTTGATGGTGTATAGTCGGGCTTTCGAGGCTTTTCTTCAACGGTGTTTACAAATTATGGTTGGAAATTCAGACCTTGCAGCCGAACACCTACGCTCCCTCTTTTGATCATACATTGTCGGGCATTCGCACCTTGTCTTACCCGCGTTTTACAAACCATGGTCGGACTTTCACACCTTCTTGTAGCTGAACAACTCCGCTCCCGCTATTGATTGTGTACAGTCGGGTATTTTAACCTTTTCTTACCCGCTTTTTACCAATTATGGTCGGACATTCACACCGTCTTACAGCGGAACACCTCCGCTCCCTCTTTTGATGATGTATGGTCCGGCATTCTTACCGTTTCTAACACATTTTTCAGCAATTATGGTAGGACATTCACACCTTCTTGCAGCTGAACACCTCCTCTCCCACTTATGATCATGTGCGAATTGATTTTCGAAAATTTTCTTTCATGTTTTCTATTAATTAAAAATGGACATTTAGACCTTCTTGCAGCTGAACACCTCCGCTCCCGCTTTTGATCATACATTGTCAGGCATTCGCACCTTGTCTTACCCGCTTTTTACAAAATTTAGTCGAACATTCACACCTTTTTGCAGTCGAACACAGTTTTTTGCAGCCGAATTTGGGCATTCGAACCTTTTCATACCCACTTTTTACCAACTATGGTCGGACATTCACACCGTCTTACAGCGGAACACCTCCGCTCCCTCTTTTGATGGTGTATGTTCGGGCATTCGAACCTTTTCTTACCCGCTTTTTACAAACTATGCTCGGACATTCAAACCTTCTTGTAGCCGAACACATCCACTCCTGCTTTTGATGATGTATGGTTGGGCATTCGAACCTACTTGTTGCCCGCTTTTCATTAATTATGGGTGGACATTCACACCTTGTCGCAGCCAAACACCTCCGCTCCCTGTTTTGATCATGTATGGTTGGACATTCGCACCTTTTCTCACCCGCTTTTTGCAAACTATGGTCGGCCATTCACAGCTTCCTCTCCACCATACTTGTATGGTGGGATATTCACACCCACTTGCATCTGAAGACCTCCGCCCCCACTTTTGTTGATATTTAGCCGATCATTCGCACCTTACCCGCTTTTGGCAAACTATGGCCTTCTTGCAGCCAAAAACCTCTGATCTCGCTTTTGATGATGTAAGGTTGGGCATTCAGACCTTGCTTCACCTGCTTTTCACCAAATATAGTCGGACATTCACACCTTCTTGCAGCCGAACACTTCCGCTCCACCTTTTAGTTTTCTATGGGGCATTCACACCTTTTTTTACACCGCATTTTATAAAAACACCACAGGAACACCGTATTGAGGCTTTGTTCTGACCGCTCATTCGGTGTCGCGTTTCTTTCAAGCAATTCTCCTGGTTAGCCCGCACTCGGCTCGCTCCCAGAGCCGTGTTAAAGTCTGCTTTGCATTCACTCTCTTTTCTCAGCAGATTAAAAGAAACTTCCATCCTGCACCGCTGTTTGCTTTTTCACAAGAGCAGAGGAGAGCGCACCGTTCCCAGCGGCACTGCAGTACCGGGTCGATGCTTGGAGTGAATGGAGCAAGCTCCTTTTTCAACTCCTATTGATAAAAATCCATTTAATATGTAGTCCTCGCATAGAGGACATATCAGACATTAAACTGATAAGAACAGATTTTTTTTTTTTTTATTTTTTATTACAAAACTTCCAAGAAACATTTAGAACAACATGACAAACCAATCAAAGCAATGCTTTACATGTCCGACACAAAAACCATACAAACATAAGAAACAACCACAAAGAAACACTACCCGCTCATGAAAATAAAGTCTTCCATCGCTCTCTTGCAGCGTGATACCCGTACTTTTCCTCCTCCATTCTTCTCATGCGTCCAATCTCTGCCCTCACCCTTGCCACCACCCTTCCCACCTGCCAGTCCACATTGTTTTTAATCAACGCCGTCCTTGCATCCCACAGCGCCACCTTTCCCATAGACAGAACCAACCATAACAGAAAACCCTCCCTACCTTTCCCCCTTAAACCCAAGCCCAGCATTATCATGTCATACTTTAAAGACCCCAATCTTGGAAAAAAAAGAACCAACTCAACCCACACTTTTGTTGCAAACCCACATTCCCAAAACACATGCTCAATTGTCTCATCAGCCCCACACCCCTCCCTTGGGCACAAACTCCCCCGTGTCAACCCGTGTCTATTTAAAACTTCCCTGACTGGCAACCTCCTGTGTAAGGCGAGCCAATTTATATCCCTCGCCCTGTTTGTGAGACCTTTCTGCTGTGTGAAAACCCACCCTTGTTGCCCCACCCCATACACCCCCACCGGCCCCCTTTTTTCCACCAGAGCCCTGTACAGGCGCCGGTGACTGAAGCACAGGTCCCCCTCCTGACACTCTGGGTGCTTTTTCCCCCAGCATACCACCTGCCTATAATACGGGGGTAAGACATCCCCCTTTGGCTTTCGATTGTCCCATAACACCAATCTCCTGAAGGGGAATGACAACCAAAACAGCAAAAGTGCCTGAAAATGATGGCCACTGGTCTGTTGCACAGACCTGCACAAAAAGGAAAAGAAAACCACATCCAACTTAAGTGGGATGTCCGGCACACCCCTCCCTCCCATCCGAACTTCCTGGTACATCCACTCCCTTCTCACATATTCATACCCCCCCCATACAAAGGAAAAAACATCTCTCATGAAACTTCTCCTATATTGAGGAGGTAAAGGAAAAACATACGCTAGGTATACCAAAAATGGCAAAATATCAGCCTTCAAAACCAGCACTCTACCACTTAAGGAAAGTTGCCGGGATTTCCACAGCCCCATCCGCGAACGGGCTGCAGCCAGACGCCTTCCCCAATTTAATGCTGCACTCCCTTCTCCCTGAAACTCTACCCCCAGGACTCTCACTGGGCCCTGGCACTGGGGCAGACCAGCTAGGCCTCCCACCCTACCAGCCCATGGTCCAAAAAACTTAATGGTGGACTTCCCTAAGTTCACCTTGGCCCCCGACACTATTGAAAAACTCTCCACCACTTTCAACAGCCGTGTGACCGACCTCTCTGTTGTCAAAAAAAAGGTCATGTCATCCGCATACTGCATCACTGTCAACTTGTCCGGACCTGCTCCAGGAAGGTGCAGACCCACCACACCCGGGTCCCCCCGCACCACCGAACCCAGCGGCTCCATGTAAGCCACAAAGAGCAGCGGGGAGAGTGGGCATCCCTGCCTCACCCCAGTTCTCTGTGCCACCACTGTACCCAAGTGCCCGTTCACCATAACTCTGCTCCCCACCCCCTTGTACATGATCTCCAACCACTCTATAAAACGGGGCCCAAATCCCATCCTCTCCAAAACTGCAAAAAGAAACCTGTGGTTCACCCTGTCAAACGCTTTCTCCATATCTAACCCCACCAAACTCATATTGATCCCCCGCTCCTCCACCCAATGAATACAGTCCCTCACCAATCCCAGATTCCACTGTATTAGCCTTCCCTCCACCCCACACGTCTGATCCTCATGGATTACATGAGGTAGAGCCTTCCGAAGACGACCAACTAGGACTCGAGCCACAATTTTGTAGTCCACACAGAGCAACGTGATCGGCCTATAGCTTTCCATTCGCTCCCTGTTTTGATCATGTATGGTTGGACATTCGCACCTTTTCTCACCCGCTTTTTGCAAACTATGGTCGGCCATTCACAGCTTCCTCTCCACCATACTTGTATGGTGGGATATTCACACCCACTTGCATCCGAAGACCTCCGCCCCCACTTTTGTTGATATTTAGCCGATCATTCGCACCTTACCCGCTTTTGGCAAACTATGGCCTTCTTGCAGCCAAAAACCTCTGATCTCGCTTTTGATGATGTAAGGTTGGGCATTCAGACCTTGCTTCACCTGCTTTTCACCAAATATAGTCGGACATTCACACCTTCTTGCAGCCGAACACTTCCGCTCCACCTTTTAGTTTTCTATGGGGCATTCACACCTTTTTTTACACCGCATTTTATAAAAACACCACAGGAACACCGTATTGAGGCTTTGTTCTGACCGCTCATTCGGTGTCGCGTTTCTTTCAAGCAATTCTCCTGGTTAGCCCGCACTCGGCTCGCTCCCAGAGCCGTGTTAAAGTCTGCTTCGCATTCACTCTCTTTTCTCAGCAGATTAAAGAAACTTCCATCCTGCACCGCTGTTTGCTTTTTCACAAGAGCAGAGGAGAGCGCACCGTTCCCAGCGGCACTGCAGTACCGGGTCGATGCTTGGAGTGAACGGAGCAAGCTCCTTTTTCAACTCCTATTGATAAAAATCCATTTAATATGTAGTCCTTGCATAGACATATCACATATTAAACTGATAAGTACAGATTTTTTTTTTTTTTTTTTTTTTTTTTTTTTTTATTACAAAACTTCCAAGAAACATTTAGAACAACATGACAAAACAGTCAAAGTAATGCTTTACATGTCCGACACAAAAACCATACAAACATAAGAAACAACCACAAAGAAACACTACCCGCTCATGAAAATAAAGTCTTCCATCGCTCTCTTGCAGCGTGATACCCGTACTTTTCCTCCTCCATTCTTCTCATGCATCCAATCTCTGCCCTCACCCTTGCCACCACCCTTCCCACCTGCCAGTCCACATTGTTTTTAATCAACGCCGTCCTTGCATCCCACAGCGCCACCTTTCCCATAGACAGAACCAACCATAACAGAAAACCCTCCCTACCTTTCCCCCTTAAACCCAAGCCCAGCATTATCATGTCATACTTTAAAGACCCCAATCTTGGAAAAAAAAGAACCAACTCAACCCACACTTATGTTGCAAACCCACATTCCCAAAACACATGCTCAATTGTCTCATCAGCCCCACACCCCTCCCTTGGGCACAAACTCCCCCGTGTCAACCCGTGTCTATTTAAAACTTCCCTGACTGGCAACCTCCTGTGTAAGGCGAGCCAATTTATATCCCTCGCCCTGTTTGTGAGACCTTTCTGCTGTGTGAAAACCCACCCTTGTTGCCCCACCCCATACACCCCCACCAGCCCCCTTTTTTCCACCAGAGCCCTGTACAGGCGCCGGTGACTGAAGCACAGGTCCCCCTCCTGACACTCTGGGTGCTTTTTCCCCCAGCATACCACCTGCCTATAATACGGGGGTAAGACATCCCCCTTTGGCCTTCTATTGTCCCAGGACACCAATCTCCTGAAGGGGAATGACAACCAAAACAGCAAAAGTGCCTGAAAATGATGGCCACTTGTCTGTTGCACAGACCTGCACAAAAAGGAAAAGAAAACCACATCCAACTTAAGTGGGATGTCCGGCACACCCCTCCCTCCCATCCGAACTTCCTGGTACATCCACTCCCTTCTCACATATTCATACCCCCCCCATACAAAGGAAAAAACATCTCTCATGAAACTTCTCCTATATTGAGGAGGTAAAGGAAAAACATACGCTAGGTATACCAAAAATGGCAAAATATCAGCCTTCAAAACCAGCACTCTACCACTTAAGGAAAGTTGCCGGGATTTCCACAGCCCCATCCGCGAACGGGCTGCAGCCAGACGCCTTCCCCAATTTAATGCTGCACTCCCTTCTCCCTGAAACTCTACCCCCAGGACTCTCACTGGGCCCTGGCACTGGGGCAGACCAGCTAGGCCTCCCACCCTACCAGCCCATGGTCCAAAAAACTTAATGGTGGACTTCCCTAAGTTCACCTTGGCCCCCGACACTATTGAAAAACTCTCCACCACTTTCAACAGCCGTGTGACCGACCTCTCTGTTGTCAAAAAAAAGGTCATGTCATCCGCATACTGCATCACTGTCAACTTGTCCGGACCTGCTCCAGGAAGGTGCAGACCCACCACACCCGGGTCCCCCCGCACCACCGAACCCAGCGGCTCCATGTAAGCCACAAAGAGCAGCGGGGAGAGTGGGCATCCCTGCCTCACCCCAGTTCTCTGTGCCACCACTGTACCCAAGTGCCCGTTCACCATAACTCTGCTCCCCACCCCCTTGTACATGATCTCCAACCACTCTATAAAACGGGGCCCAAATCCCATCCTCTCCAAAACTGCAAAAAGAAACCTGTGGTTCACCCTGTCAAACGCTTTCTCCATATCTAACCCCACCAAACTCATATTGATCCCCCGCTCCTCCACCCAATGAATACAGTCCCTCACCAATCCCAGATTCCACTGTATTAGCCTTCCCTCCACCCCACACGTCTGATCCTCATGGATTACATGAGGTAGAGCCTTCCGAAGACGACCAACTAGGACTCGAGCCACAATTTTGTAGTCCACACAGAGCAACGTGATCGGCCTATAGCTTTCCATTCGCTCCCTGTTTTGATCATGTATGGTTGGACATTCGCACCTTTTCTCACCCGCTTTTTGCAAACTATGGTCGGCCATTCACAGCTTCCTCTCCACCATACTTGTATGGTGGGATATTCACACCCACTTGCATCCGAAGACCTCCGCCCCCACTTTTGTTGATATTTAGCCGATCATTCGCACCTTACCCGCTTTTGGCAAACTATGGCCTTCTTGCAGCCAAAAACCTCTGATCTCGCTTTTGATGATGTAAGGTTGGGCATTCAGACCTTGCTTCACCTGCTTGTCACCAAATATAGTCGGACATTCACACCTTCTTGCAGCCGAACACTTCCGCTCCACCTTTTAGTTTTCTATGGGGCATTCACACCTTTTTTTACACCGCATTTTATAAAAACACCACAGGAACACCGTATTGAGGCTTTGTTCTGACCGCTCATTCGGTGTCGCGTTTCTTTCAAGCAATTCTCCTGGTTAGCCCGCACTCGGCTCGCTCCCAGAGCCGTGTTAAAGTCTGCTTCGCATTCACTCTCTTTTCTCAGCAGATTAAAGAAACTTCCATCCTGCACCGCTGTTTGCTTTTTCACAAGAGCAGAGGAGAGCGCACCGTTCCCAGCGGCACTGCAGTACCGGGTCGATGCTTGGAGTGAACGGAGCAAGCTCCTTTTTCAACTCCTATTGATAAAAATCCATTTAATATGTAGTCCTTGCATAGACATATCACATATTAAACTGATAAGTACAGATTTTTTTTTTTTTTTTTTTTTTTTTTTTTTTTATTACAAAACTTCCAAGAAACATTTAGAACAACATGACAAAACAGTCAAAGTAATGCTTTACATGTCCGACACAAAAACCATACAAACATAAGAAACAACCACAAAGAAACACTACCCGCTCATGAAAATAAAGTCTTCCATCGCTCTCTTGCAGCGTGATACCCGTACTTTTCCTCCTCCATTCTTCTCATGCATCCAATCTCTGCCCTCACCCTTGCCACCACCCTTCCCACCTGCCAGTCCACATTGTTTTTAATCAACGCCGTCCTTGCATCCCACAGCGCCACCTTTCCCATAGACAGAACCAACCATAACAGAAAACCCTCCCTACCTTTCCCCCTTAAACCCAAGCCCAGCATTATCATGTCATACTTTAAAGACCCCAATCTTGGAAAAAAAAGAACCAACTCAACCCACACTTATGTTGCAAACCCACATTCCCAAAACACATGCTCAATTGTCTCATCAGCCCCACACCCCTCCCTTGGGCACAAACTCCCCCGTGTCAACCCGTGTCTATTTAAAACTTCCCTGACTGGCAACCTCCTGTGTAAGGCGAGCCAATTTATATCCCTCGCCCTGTTTGTGAGACCTTTCTGCTGTGTGAAAACCCACCCTTGTTGCCCCACCCCATACACCCCCACCAGCCCCCTTTTTTCCACCAGAGCCCTGTACAGGCGCCGGTGACTGAAGCACAGGTCCCCCTCCTGACACTCTGGGTGCTTTTTCCCCCAGCATACCACCTGCCTATAATACGGGGGTAAGACATCCCCCTTTGGCCTTCTATTGTCCCAGGACACCAATCTCCTGAAGGGGAATGACAACCAAAACAGCAAAAGTGCCTGAAAATGATGGCCACTTGTCTGTTGCACAGACCTGCACAAAAAGGAAAAGAAAACCACATCCAACTTAAGTGGGATGTCCGGCACACCCCTCCCTCCCATCCGAACTTCCTGGTACATCCACTCCCTTCTCACATATTCATACCCCCCCCATACAAAGGAAAAAACATCTCTCATGAAACTTCTCCTATATTGAGGAGGTAAAGGAAAAACATACGCTAGGTATACCAAAAATGGCAAAATATCAGCCTTCAAAACCAGCACTCTACCACTTAAGGAAAGTTGCCGGGATTTCCACAGCCCCATCCGCGAACGGGCTGCAGCCAGACGCCTTCCCCAATTTAATGCTGCACTCCCTTCTCCCTGAAACTCTACCCCCAGGACTCTCACTGGGCCCTGGCACTGGGGCAGACCAGCTAGGCCTCCCACCCTACCAGCCCATGGTCCAAAAAACTTAATGGTGGACTTCCCTAAGTTCACCTTGGCCCCCGACACTATTGAAAAACTCTCCACCACTTTCAACAGCCGTGTGACCGACCTCTCTGTTGTCAAAAAAAAGGTCATGTCATCCGCATACTGCATCACTGTCAACTTGTCCGGACCTGCTCCAGGAAGGTGCAGACCCACCACACCCGGGTCCCCCCGCACCACCGAACCCAGCGGCTCCATGTAAGCCACAAAGAGCAGCGGGGAGAGTGGGCATCCCTGCCTCACCCCAGTTCTCTGTGCCACCACTGTACCCAAGTGCCCGTTCACCATAACTCTGCTCCCCACCCCCTTGTACATGATCTCCAACCACTCTATAAAACGGGGCCCAAATCCCATCCTCTCCAAAACTGCAAAAAGAAACCTGTGGTTCACCCTGTCAAACGCTTTCTCCATATCTAACCCCACCAAACTCATATTGATCCCCCGCTCCTCCACCCAATGAATACAGTCCCTCACCAATCCCAGATTCCACTGTATTAGCCTTCCCTCCACCCCACACGTCTGATCCTCATGGATTACATGAGGTAGAGCCTTCCGAAGACGACCAACTAGGACTCGAGCCACAATTTTGTAGTCCACACAGAGCAACGTGATCGGCCTATAGCTTTCCATTCGCTCCCTGTTTTGATCATGTATGGTTGGACATTCGCACCTTTTCTCACCCGCTTTTTGCAAACTATGGTCGGCCATTCACAGCTTCCTCTCCACCATACTTGTATGGTGGGATATTCACACCCACTTGCATCCGAAGACCTCCGCCCCCACTTTTGTTGATATTTAGCCGATCATTCGCACCTTACCCGCTTTTGGCAAACTATGGCCTTCTTGCAGCCAAAAACCTCTGATCTCGCTTTTGATGATGTAAGGTTGGGCATTCAGACCTTGCTTCACCTGCTTTTCACCAAATATAGTCGGACATTCACACCTTCTTGCAGCCGAACACTTCCGCTCCACCTTTTAGTTTTCTATGGGGCATTCACACCTTTTTTTACACCGCATTTTATAAAAACACCACAGGAACACCGTATTGAGGCTTTGTTCTGACCGCTCATTCGGTGTCGCGTTTCTTTCAAGCAATTCTCCTGGTTAGCCCGCACTCGGCTCGCTCCCAGAGCCGTGTTAAAGTCTGCTTCGCATTCACTCTCTTTTCTCAGCAGATTAAAGAAACTTCCATCCTGCACCGCTGTTTGCTTTTTCACAAGAGCAGAGGAGAGCGCACCGTTCCCAGCGGCACTGCAGTACCGGGTCGATGCTTGGAGTGAACGGAGCAAGCTCCTTTTTCAACTCCTATTGATAAAAATCCATTTAATATGTAGTCCTTGCATAGACATATCACATATTAAACTGATAAGTACAGATTTTTTTTTTTTTTTTTTTTTTTTTTTTTTTTATTACAAAACTTCCAAGAAACATTTAGAACAACATGACAAAACAGTCAAAGTAATGCTTTACATGTCCGACACAAAAACCATACAAACATAAGAAACAACCACAAAGAAACACTACCCGCTCATGAAAATAAAGTCTTCCATCGCTCTCTTGCAGCGTGATACCCGTACTTTTCCTCCTCCATTCTTCTCATGCATCCAATCTCTGCCCTCACCCTTGCCACCACCCTTCCCACCTGCCAGTCCACATTGTTTTTAATCAACGCCGTCCTTGCATCCCACAGCGCCACCTTTCCCATAGACAGAACCAACCATAACAGAAAACCCTCCCTACCTTTCCCCCTTAAACCCAAGCCCAGCATTATCATGTCATACTTTAAAGACCCCAATCTTGGAAAAAAAAGAACCAACTCAACCCACACTTATGTTGCAAACCCACATTCCCAAAACACATGCTCAATTGTCTCATCAGCCCCACACCCCTCCCTTGGGCACAAACTCCCCCGTGTCAACCCGTGTCTATTTAAAACTTCCCTGACTGGCAACCTCCTGTGTAAGGCGAGCCAATTTATATCCCTCGCCCTGTTTGTGAGACCTTTCTGCTGTGTGAAAACCCACCCTTGTTGCCCCACCCCATACACCCCCACCAGCCCCCTTTTTTCCACCAGAGCCCTGTACAGGCGCCGGTGACTGAAGCACAGGTCCCCCTCCTGACACTCTGGGTGCTTTTTCCCCCAGCATACCACCTGCCTATAATACGGGGGTAAGACATCCCCCTTTGGCCTTCTATTGTCCCAGGACACCAATCTCCTGAAGGGGAATGACAACCAAAACAGCAAAAGTGCCTGAAAATGATGGCCACTTGTCTGTTGCACAGACCTGCACAAAAAGGAAAAGAAAACCACATCCAACTTAAGTGGGATGTCCGGCACACCCCTCCCTCCCATCCGAACTTCCTGGTACATCCACTCCCTTCTCACATATTCATACCCCCCCCATACAAAGGAAAAAACATCTCTCATGAAACTTCTCCTATATTGAGGAGGTAAAGGAAAAACATACGCTAGGTATACCAAAAATGGCAAAATATCAGCCTTCAAAACCAGCACTCTACCACTTAAGGAAAGTTGCCGGGATTTCCACAGCCCCATCCGCGAACGGGCTGCAGCCAGACGCCTTCCCCAATTTAATGCTGCACTCCCTTCTCCCTGAAACTCTACCCCCAGGACTCTCACTGGGCCCTGGCACTGGGGCAGACCAGCTAGGCCTCCCACCCTACCAGCCCATGGTCCAAAAAACTTAATGGTGGACTTCCCTAAGTTCACCTTGGCCCCCGACACTATTGAAAAACTCTCCACCACTTTCAACAGCCGTGTGACCGACCTCTCTGTTGTCAAAAAAAAGGTCATGTCATCCGCATACTGCATCACTGTCAACTTGTCCGGACCTGCTCCAGGAAGGTGCAGACCCACCACACCCGGGTCCCCCCGCACCACCGAACCCAGCGGCTCCATGTAAGCCACAAAGAGCAGCGGGGAGAGTGGGCATCCCTGCCTCACCCCAGTTCTCTGTGCCACCACTGTACCCAAGTGCCCGTTCACCATAACTCTGCTCCCCACCCCCTTGTACATGATCTCCAACCACTCTATAAAACGGGGCCCAAATCCCATCCTCTCCAAAACTGCAAAAAGAAACCTGTGGTTCACCCTGTCAAACGCTTTCTCCATATCTAACCCCACCAAACTCATATTGATCCCCCGCTCCTCCACCCAATGAATACAGTCCCTCACCAATCCCAGATTCCACTGTATTAGCCTTCCCTCCACCCCACACGTCTGATCCTCATGGATTACATGAGGTAGAGCCTTCCGAAGACGACCAACTAGGACTCGAGCCACAATTTTGTAGTCCACACAGAGCAACGTGATCGGCCTATAGCTTTCCATTCGCTCCCTGTTTTGATCATGTATGGTTGGACATTCGCACCTTTTCTCACCCGCTTTTTGCAAACTATGGTCGGCCATTCACAGCTTCCTCTCCACCATACTTGTATGGTGGGATATTCACACCCACTTGCATCCGAAGACCTCCGCCCCCACTTTTGTTGATATTTAGCCGATCATTCGCACCTTACCCGCTTTTGGCAAACTATGGCCTTCTTGCAGCCAAAAACCTCTGATCTCGCTTTTGATGATGTAAGGTTGGGCATTCAGACCTTGCTTCACCTGCTTTTCACCAAATATAGTCGGACATTCACACCTTCTTGCAGCCGAACACTTCCGCTCCACCTTTTAGTTTTCTATGGGGCATTCACACCTTTTTTTACACCGCATTTTATAAAAACACCACAGGAACACCGTATTGAGGCTTTGTTCTGACCGCTCATTCGGTGTCGCGTTTCTTTCAAGCAATTCTCCTGGTTAGCCCGCACTCGGCTCGCTCCCAGAGCCGTGTTAAAGTCTGCTTCGCATTCACTCTCTTTTCTCAGCAGATTAAAGAAACTTCCATCCTGCACCGCTGTTTGCTTTTTCACAAGAGCAGAGGAGAGCGCACCGTTCCCAGCGGCACTGCAGTACCGGGTCGATGCTTGGAGTGAACGGAGCAAGCTCCTTTTTCAACTCCTATTGATAAAAATCCATTTAATATGTAGTCCTTGCATAGACATATCACATATTAAACTGATAAGTACAGATACTACACTTGATCTTAGCCAAAAGGCCGAGAAGCGATAACTGTCCACTGGTTCACGTCCGAGGGCCCTTCCTGGCACAATGCGCACTTGTAGCGGTGTTCTTTTATGGCCATAGTGTCACTTTGCACCTCCGCCCACCCGCTGCACTGAGCACTCTTCAGCCCTTTTAAATGGTATAACTTTACACTACCACACGCTCCAGCGAGCACCATTCAAGCAACAACTTTGCACTCCAGCTTCGAACATCGGCACAGTCGCAACAAGTAAGGCGACTCTACTCAGAGAAGTCACTCTGCACAGTAACAAGATTTCTTTTGCACAGACAGAAAGGGCTTCACCCGCAAAGGTAAAGCCTGCCAAAAATAGAAACAACTCATTAGTGCTGCTCAACGTTGTACTTTGCAGTAAAAGAAAGAGCAAATCTAAAGTTTCAAGAATCCGAGAATAAGCTTACTTTCATGAGTTCTTCACGATTTTGGATTTTGCTATAAAATGATTTCCTTCACTCAAACTAAATTAGAACTGCTAAACCGCTAATCTGTTACATACAAGGCAGATGTCAAATTCACCGAAATAGGATCTAAGGGTATTTGGCCAATCGAGCTGTAGCAGCTTCGGTAAAAGAGTATAAGTTGAAGAGTTTGTGAATAAAGGTGTGCGCACACATAGTGAGTTGTAGGAAAATAGGCAGGGAGCAATGCCGGCTGGGGTATATGTTCTTGTATGTTGTCTGACTGTTTGATTTGAATGTGTTGTGTAAGTGTCCTGTTGAATGTTACATGTTTGGGCTTTGACATGCTTCACTGTGGTTGTTAACTGTGTGGTGTGTCCTGAAATGTTATATGTTTGGGCTGTGTGACATGCTTAATGCTTTTCAGTAGCAACCCACTTATTCATATATAGCAACTGACAACATAAGAAGTCCGGACATACTTTGATAGTAGTTATAGAAGTATCCTTATTGATAATAGATAAACTAATTCATAGTGATAGAACAGTAGATGAACAGGTGCCTGCACATGTCTCATGAAAATAAAATGGGTGTATGATTGCTGACGGCAGAGCAATACTGCCAAACTTATGAGTTCTTGTGGCAAACTTGATTCAGTGTCTTGACGTGTATACGCTGTTTCGCTGACTTGTCACAAGAAACAAAGTGTGTTTGATAAGATCCGACCATTTTATTACGGGAGGATCAGTATGTATTGATTCTGATGTGACTGATAAACCCATTCGTATCTTAAGCATAATCTAATACGTGAGACAACGCCCTGGCACACAATCAAAAAAAAAAAGAGAGAGAGCGGTTTTGTGTCCCCACAGTCCATAATGTAGAAAAGAGAGAAAAAAGCCTTTCTGATTTGGTGTGTGTGCTCACAGTGCAGAGTGTAGAGAAAAGAGAGAAAAGAAAGCCGTTTTGGTGTCACGGGTGTTGTGACTTACACACACACATTTCTGAATTGAGAAAGGAAATTATTTTAGAGAAAGCACTAGAGTTTAGATCCCACATTTGTTGATAGGCATTCATTTAATTTTTCTTTTAATCAGTTTTAAAGTGAATACTAACTGAGAAATGAAAAAGGTGAAGAGTTTAGAAGCTTGGTTCAAGAGCAAAACTTGGTTTATGATCAGCTGAGTCTCTAAACAGAACAGCAAAGGGCTTCATCGAACATTTAAAAAAGATTCAGATTGTTAGAATATCCAGAATTTATAGGAATGGTGGTGATTACTCTTATTTTCTAGAATGGAAATAACTGCACCATGTCTGTTTTATGAATTTAAGGGGCTAAAAAGTTTTGTTCTCGTTTTTCTATGATTAACCGAATGTATGTGAGAGTCCAAACAGACAGAAGGGTTACGGCCGAGCGCTGGACCTTCCAAAAAAGATGAGACAGGCTGGACCTGTGCCATACTAGTTAAGACCTGCCTGTGGATAACAGGTTCATTAAACTCTCACATACACAAACTCACACACGTTCGCACACATACACCCATTCACACACACATTCTTGAACTTGCTGCAAGATTAAACATTTGCATTAACTGACTCCAGCAACTCTGAGTCTCATTGAGAGACTTTTCTCAACAATTGGGTCCTCAAACCAGATCTCAACGTTTTTTCCGCTTTCCAGGGTCGGAGCTGAAACCGTGCACGGGGGAGTCCAGTACTCCTAAAGAAAGACCCCCTGCTGAATTGCGGTAATTAGGGGGCAGTGTCCACTGAAAGGGGGAAAAAGGGACGAGATCGTACTTTTGAATCAATGGCCAGAAGCCATTGGCAGTGCAGGCATCAACAATAATGGTGTTATTTCACCCATTAACACTTAAGGTACCTCATGCAGTGGCTGTGATATGGTTACTTAACAAAATATCTTTACCAGACATCTCTCCTACATAACAGTTTTTCTTTCACAGCCACACCTTGTTGTCGAGAGATGTGCTACACTTAATCCATCCACACTGCTACCTACCCCACAGATGGAAAGCCTCATGATTGCATGTCAGAAATAACCATCAGTGTTTTACCCAGGCCAGACTTAACTGATATACGTTATGAAAATGCAGAAATAACTATATTTATTCAACAGGTCAAGTAAAAAACCCTGATGGCACAAATGCTACAGGATTTGCAGTAGTAACAGAAACTGAAGTTTTCTTAAAACAACCACTACCAAAAAATTACTCGAATTGGTAGCTTTAACTGAAGCTTGTAAATTAAATAACAAAAAGGTTGTTAACGTTTACACTGACAGTCAGTATGCCTTCTCAACTGTACATGTGTTAACACAGCATTGGAAAAACAGGTATGTAGACATCCACAGCTAAATGTATAAACTACAAATATTTTAGCATTATTAGATGTTATTCAATTGCCATCTACAATAGACTCGTATGAATGACCGGAAGGAAAACCATACTGCCAAAGAATTTGTTTAAATATGCTGCAGTATTGAGCCACGGACCATGTCATGTCTCAACAGGAGGGATTGAAGCAATAATGAACAAGGTTTTTACAGCATATGGTTTTACTAATTATTGAATTTTTTTTTTTAGAATAAATAAATGAATAAAGTTTTGTCTAGCAGGTCAAATATGTGCAAAATACATTCCACAGGGCAATCTAAGACCAAAACGAAGATAATTCCCTAAGCCAGTGTATCTTTTTCAACATATTTGTTTGGATTTCATTATTTCATTATTGTGTAGATTTCATTGAACTAAATAAATGTTAAGGGAAACGATTCTGCTCAGTGACAACAGAGGTTTTTACCAAATGGTCTGAAATATTTCCATGTGCACAAGCAGATGCACTCTCTGTAGCAAAATCACGCGTAAAATAACTCATTTCTAGATTTGAAATTCCTGAAAAGATCTTCAGTGATAATTTGACACACTTTGTAAACAATGTCATCTCACTGATGGCAAAGAACTTAAAATAGACCTTAGAAACCACTGTGATATAGAAGGTTTCGCTAACACATTGGAATTGTTTTACTATTTACATATGCATGTGCAGTGAAGAATTGCTTGCTGCTGATAAATGCAAGGAAGAACAGCTTACACATAGATGCTCACATATAGGCTGCTGAATGCAATGAAGACCTGCTTATCCAGTAAAGTTCAATGTCAATGTGTAATATTCAATTAGGATTTGCAAAACAGTGAAGTTAAACAATGAATGGGTCCATAGTCGGTATGAGAAGACTACAGGAATATTTACCTGGGTGTACGTTCAAACAGAGATGAGAAAATTGCGATAAATTATTGTTTGTTTGTTTGTTAGTATGTATATGAATGTTATGTGTATAAACTGTGTTGAGTTATAGTTACTCAGTAGTGTCTCAGTGAAACAACCGACGGGGGAAGCCTTGCGGTGACAACAAAAGCAGTGTTTTACTGATCAGTCAAGTTGCTCCAGTGTACTCCATACAAACTGGTTGGCTACTGAAGGGATAGAAAATGGGGAATACTTGTTTTAAAGCAAACAAGGAATTAGATGGGAAAAATACATGTTTTAACGGGACCCAGACAATATTATATAGATGTCGCCACTGAAGTAAAGAACATTTACGTGGGATGGTGTGAGGGTCCTCGTTTGGCTGACGTTCGCCGATATGCTCGCCATGCTCAGAACCAAGTTGAGACGCGTAAGACAACCAAAAGGGACAAGTGTGAAAAGGAGCTGCATTTGGCAACCATGACCATGTATTACGCAGTTGGTGTAAACAGAGGACGAGGCCGAAGTCGAAGACGTGGACGTGTGGGAGAGGAGGTCAAAATGGGCCACGCCAGAGCTATGATCCGAATATTTGTTTTTACTGTGGCCAGACTGGACACTGGAAGAAGGACTGTCCACAGCTAAAAAGTGATGAAATTGGGCAAAAGGCTGACTGAGGGTGGGAGGCAGGTTCTGGACGTCACACGGCAGCGCAGCCTCCACTAATGGGTGATAGCACAAACACACTCACACATTTTTCCTGCTCTGTGTAGTGAAGCAACGCTTGCCGACTGTGATTCACGTAGTAAAGTTTTGCATGCTATTTCCGTCCTAGAGCAAAGATATTTCTCTCAGAATATAGGAACTTATGTTCATCAGTAGTGACGTCAGGGGAGTTTGATTGTCCTCCAAAATTAAGTGGAAACCACGTTTACTGTATGTCTGCATCAGGCCAGGTTGTGAAGGAGAAAATGACAATGCCCATTGCGTGTTGTCACTCCCGATGAGCTCTCCTTCAAACACTCATTTTTGTTATCAGAGTTGTGTCCCATTAACCTGATGGGCTGTGATCTCATGTGTAAATTAGGCATTATTTTAACTTCTACACCAGAGGGTGTTAAGGTTATGTTACAGCCTGACAAAGTTTTCACAGCAGTGCAGTTTGATTCATCGGCACTTACATATGCTTATGAGTGGAAACTTCCCAGCTCTCCTTTTTCACAACAACTAGTGGAAGAAGCAAAAGCGTTAGTTTCACCCCTTTCTGATTTCATGCAACCTGCTGATTTGCACTGCACATCACACATTTCTTTGGGGCCTGACAATGACTATGAGAAGAAGTGAAAAAATATGTGCGCCTACTTTATTGGCTGTGTCGCTCACTCCAGAGCACTTCGATTTTTTTAATGTTTGTGGTACTCGCCCTCACATTTCCTTGGCCAAACGTACACACTGGCAGTGACAAGGTGTGGGAGAGTTTGTTGCTACATGTCAGAAAGAAATGGAGTGGACTGTTTGACCTGCTGATCCAAATTTGATGTTTTCTGAACGATTGTCAGCATACAAAAAAATATTTTTGAGTACAATGCATTGTCAAAGAACTGTGGACTTAATTCCTACCACAGAATCACATTTTGAAGCATGTTTTTTATCTGAAACAGATTTGTCTTCGATACCCATGTTGGCTGAAGTGCCCAATGATCTTTGGGCTAAGAGCAAATATGATGTGGGGTTGATAAAAGGCTGTGAACCAGTAATTGTCACCCCTAAATCAGACTTTTGTCCATGTAAAAAACAATACCCTTTTAAGCCTGAAGCAATTAAAGGGATTAAACCTGTTTTTCAATCTTTTCAGAAAACAAGCGTTATTGTTCCTTTTGAAAATTCACCTGTGCTTACTCCATTGTTTCCTGTTAAAAAGATTAAAGATGCTGGCCAGCCAGATGAATGGCGTTTTGTACAGGACCTCCAAGCGGTGAATGCTGCAGTTCAGCCACATGCTCCTACTGTGCCCAACCCACACACTATTTTGTCTCAAATTACATCAGATGCACAGTTTTTCTCAGTGGTTGACTTGTCGCCAGTGCACCCTGATAGCCCATTTTGGTTTGCTTTTTAGTTTGAAGGGAGATCTTGGACTTTTACCCGGTTATGCCAGGGGTACTGTGAAAGTCCCACTATTTACAATGCTGCCCTCAAAGCTAGTCTGGATTAACTTCAATCAACCACAGGCTCTGCTCTTTTGCAGTATGTGGATGACATCCTTTTATGTAGTCCATCTAAACAACAGTGTGAAAAAGACCAAATGACTCAAATAACTTTCTTGCTTTCAAAATTTTTCCTCTAGTGACGCTGACTTAGAGAGGGATGAAGATAATCATGTTTAATTGTTCATGTTTTGATTGTTTATCATTGGACCCTTTATTACTATGATGCCTGCATTTTAAACTCACGTTGTGTGCAAATGCAGGCTGATGTTTTACAGATAAAGTTATTATTTTCCTTGTTTCTTTTGGGTTGATTAATATAATGGTATTATTATAATCAAAAGGGAGGAATGTAATGGAAAATAATTCTTATATGCATTGTATTGAGTGTTACTGTGTATAACCTGCAAATGACCGAGCTGCAAGGTACCACCCTGCCCTGTTTTCTTAAATTCCTCTTTACAATGGTGGGCTTGTTATAATGAGATAGGTGCACTTTAGGGGGGACAGGGTTAGGCTGGTATTTACGAGTGTGTCTGGGTAACCTCAACTGATGGTTGGGGAGGAAAGTTAGAAGAACAATCAATTATACCCAAAAACAGATGACGTGATGAGCGGGCAATATAACTGTGTGTTTTTGCTTCAGTGGTCAGAGCAACTCTGTATTCTGTACTGTGTTGTTCTCTCTTGCAAGATATTATTATTAAAGCCTTTTATCTCCTCACAAGAAAATAACTGACTCCCCAAATGCAAGTGTCAGGACAAATGATCAAACTTCTCCAAGCTTCAGTCTGCAGAGAAGTACAAGACAGGGTTGCTCACTTTCTCCCTCACTTTTTGCTATTTTCATCAAACCTTTAGCAGCTGCTATCAGACAAGATAGAAATATTAAAGACATCCAACCCCAAAATATTGAGCATAAAATAAGTCTTTATGCTGATGATGTATTACTTTTCCTTCAGAACTCACAGACGTCTCTCACTCACACGATCACACTCATAAATAAATTCTCAGCACTTTTTGACTACTCTATCAATTGGTCTAAGACCACAGTTCTGCCCATTAACTGTAGGGTCCAGAATATACCTGCGATCACTTTACAGTCAGGAAATATTAGATATTTAGGCATAAACATTTCCTCCAGGCTCTCAGAGCTAACAAAGCTAAATTATGTGCAATTATTAAAGAGAGTAGAGGACGATCTCTCTCGTTGGAAGTCCTTACCTATATCACTTATGGGGAGAGTTACAACCATTAAAATGATGATACTACCAAAAGTTAACTATTTGTTCTCAATGATCCCCATAAAACCATTTGCTACTTGGTTTAAGTCACTAGATTCATGCATCTCCAAATTTCTGTGGAAAAACAAACCACCACGTATTAGTTTAAAAACCCTACAGAAGACCAAGGACAGTGGTGGATTAGATTTACCTAATTTTCAGCACTATTCCTTAGCCAATAGGTTACAATATATATCAAAATGGTTTAAACCTTGTTGTTGTCACAGTTCCCAGAGACGTTGTAATCGTTGAGGATTCTATATTCACCCCCTCATTAGAGGCACGTGTTGCAGATTGATGACACTGAATCTTCTTCTCTGTTCATTGCTGGCATCATTCCCAGCATCGTAAGTGTTCGTGGCATTGTTAGCCTCTTCTTCTGGATCTTGATATCGAGCATCCTTTTGTATTTCTGGTTTGTAAGTCCTCTCTCTTCGTTCACCGGAGTCTTCGTCTCTTTGTCCTTGAGTTTGGTGATTTTTTCTTCTTTTGATGCCTTGACACAGTGTGACAGGTGATACCACGTGGGAGATCCTTTAACTTGGACTGCTGTCCCTGTGCTGCGAAATGGCTGTGCTGCTCAAATGGTCTCTCCTTCATCATATACACAGTTATTTATACATCACCTTCCACCATGAAGTGTTGTCCCTTTTTGTTTCTCTCTTTGTTCTTAAAATGCTGTTATGCATGTCTAAACCAATCCATTAAACTAGATCATTTTGGCAGTAAAGCGATCTACAATGTGCTTGGTCGCAAAGCTGCTCATCTGTGGTAAACAGCTCTTCAGAAAGGCATTCTTCAATTGATTTCACTAATTTTATGTAATAATTTTGTGATTTCCTACAAAACTACACTTCTTCTCCCATCTGTCTGAGTATTTAATATTGTCTGGGTCCCGTTAAAACATGTATTTTTCCCATCTAATTCCTTGTTTGCTTTAAAACAAGTATTCCCCATTTTCTATCCCTTCAGTAGCCAACCAGTTTGTATGGAGTACACTGGAGCAACTTGACTGATCAGTAAAACACTGCTTTTGTTGTCACCGCAAGGCTTCCCCCGTCGGTTGTTTCACTGAGACACTACTGAGTAACTACAACTCAACACAGTTTATACACATAACATTCATATACATACTAACAAACAAACAAACAATAATTTATCGCAATTTTCTCATCTCTGTTTGAACGTACACCCAGGTAAATATTCCTGTAGTCTTCTCATACCGACTATGGACCCATTCATTGTTTAACTTCACTGTTTTGCAAATCCTAATTGAATATTACACATTGACATTGAACTTTACTGGATAAGCAGGTCTTCATTGCATTCAGCAGCCTATATGTGAGCATCTATGTGTAAGCTGTTCTTCTTTGCATTTATCAGCAGCAAGCAATTCTTCACTGCACATGCATATGTAAATAGTAAAACAATTCCAATGTGTTAGCGAAACCTTCTATATCACAGTGGTTTCTAAGATCTATTTTAAGTTCTTTGCCATCAGTGAGATGACATAGTTTACAAAGTGTGTCAAATTATCACTGAAGATCTTTTCAGGAATTTCAAATCTAGAAATGAGTTATTTTACGCGTGATTTTGCTACTGAGAGTGCATCTGCTTGTGCACATGGAAATATTTCAGACCATTTGGTAAAAACCTCTGTTGTCACTGAGCAGAATCGTTTCCCTTAACATTAATTTAGTTCAATGAAATCTACACAATAATGAAATAATGAAATACAAACAAATATGTTGAAAAAGATACACTGGCTTAGGGAATTATCTTCGTTTTGGTCTTAGATTGCCCTGTGGAATGTATTTTGCACATATTTGACCTGCTAGACAAAACTTTATTCATTTATTTATTCTAAAAAAAAAAATTCAATAATTAGTAAAACCATATGCTGTAAAAACCTTGTTCATTATTGCTTCTATCCCTCCTGTTGAGACATGACATGGTCCGTGGCTCAATACTGCAGCATATTTAAACAAATTCTTTGGCAGTATGGTTTTCCTTCCGGTCATTCATACGAGTCTATTGTAGATGGCAATTGAATAACATCTAAAAATGCTAAAATATTTGTAGTTTATACATTTAGCTGTGGATGTCAACATACCTGTTTTTCCAATGCTGTGTTAACACATGTACAGTTGAGAAGGCATACTGACTGTCAGTGTAAACGTTAACAACCTTTTTGTTATTTAATTTACAAGCTTCAGTTAAAGCTACCAATTCGACTGCTTGAACAGAGTAATTTTTTGGTAGTGGTTGTTTTAAGAAAACTTCAGTTTCTGTTACTACTGCAAATCCTGTAGCATTTGTGCCATCAGGGTTTTTTGCTTGACCTGTTGAATAAATATAGTTATTTCTGCATTTTCATAACGTATATCAGTTAAGTCTGGCCTGGGTAAAACACTGATGGTTATTTCTGACATGCAATCATGAGGCTTTCCATCTGTGGGGTAGGTAGCAGTGTGGATGGATTAAGTGTAGCACATCTCTCGACAACAAGGTGTGGCTGTGAAAGAAGAACTGTTATGTAGGAGAGATGTCTGCTAAAGATATTTTGTTAAGTAACCATATCACAGCCACTGCATGAGGTACCTTAAGTGTTAATGGGTGAAATAACACCATTATTGTTGATGCCTGCACTGCCAATGGCTTCTGGCCATTGATTCAAAAGTACGATCTCGTCCCTTTTTCCCCCTTTCAGTGGACACTGGCCCCTAATTACCGCAATTCAGCAGGGGGTCTTTCATTAGGAGTACTGGACTCCCCCGTGCACGGTTTCAGCTCCGACCCTGGAAAGCGGAAAAAACGTTGAGATCTGGTTTGAGGACCCAATTGTTGAGAAAAGTCTCTCAATGAGACTCAGAGTTGCTGGAGTCAGTTAATGCAAATGTTTAATCTTGCAGCAAGTTCAAGAATGTGTGTGTGTATGGGTGTATGTGTGCGAACATGTGTGAGTTTGTGTGTGTGAGAGTTTAAAGAACCTGTTATCCACAGGCAGGTCTTAACTAGTATGGCACAGGTCCAGCCTGTCTCATCTTTTTTGGAAGGTCCAGCGCTCGGCCGTAACCCTTCTGTCTGTTTGGACTCTCACATACATTCGGTTAATCATAGAAAAACGAGAACAAAACTTTTTAGCCCCTTAAATTCATAAAACAGACATGGTGCAGTTATTTCCATTCTAGAAAATAAGAGTAATCACCACCATTCCTATAAATTCTGGATATTCTAACAATCTGAATCTTTTTTAAATGTTCGATGAAGCCCTTTTCTGTTCTGTTTAGAGACTCAGCTGATCATAAACCAAGTTTTGCTCTTGAACCAAGCTTCTAAACTCTTCACCTTTTTCATTTCTCAGTTAGTATTCACTTTAAAACTGATTAAAAGAAAAATTAAATGAATGCCTATCAACAAATGTGGGATCTAAACTCTAGTGCTTTCTCTAAAATAATTTCCTTTCTCAATTCAGAAATGTGTGTGTAAGTCACAACACCCGTGACACCAAAACGGCTTTCTTTTCTCTCTTTTCTCTACACTCTGCACTGTGAGCACACACACCAAATCAGAAAGGCTTTTTTCTCTCTTTTCTACATTATGGACTGTGGGGACACAAAACCGCTCTCTCTCTTTTTTTTTTTGATTGTGTGCCAGGGCGTTGTCTCACGTATTAGATTATGCTTAAGATACGAATGGGTTTATCAGTCACATCAGAATCCATACATACTGATCCTCCCGTAATAAAATGGTCGGATCTTATCAAACACACTTTGTTTCTTGTGACAAGTCAGCGAAACAGCGTATACACGTCAAGACACTGAATCAAGTTTGCCACAAGAACTCATAAGTTTGGCAGTATTGCTCTGCCGTCAGCAATCATACACCCATTTTATTTTCATGAGACATGTGCAGGCACCTGTTCATCTACTGTTCTATCACTATGAATTAGTTTATCTATTATCAATAAGGATACTTCTACAACTACTATCAAAGTATGTCCGGACTTCTTATGTTGTCAGTTGCTATATATGAATAAGTGGGTTGCTACTGAAAAGCATTAAGCATGTCACACAGCCCAAACATATAACATTTCAGGACACACCACAGAGTTAACAACCACAGTGAAGCGTGTCAAAGCCCAAACATGTAACATTCAACAGGACACTTACACAACACATTCAAATCAAACAGTCAGACAACATACAAGAACATATACCCCAGCCGGGTAGGAAGGTCCAGCGCTCGGCCGTAACCCTTCTGTCTGTTTGGACTCTCACATACATTCGGTTAATCATAGAAAAACGAGAACAAAACTTTTTAGCCCCTTAAATTCATAAAACAGACATGATAGTCTGAGACGATAGGACTGCTTTTTAGTTTTTATTTGAATAAAAGAGGGTTTCCCGGTTGTGTCATTAGTGAGACAGAGATTTCATGGGTAAGTGAAACTTTTGAAGCAGTCCGAAGAAGTGTGAAGTACTCCGAAGAAGTGTGAGTACAGATTAAGGTCCTCATTGGAGACGTCCTTTGAGTGAAGGAATATATTTCCCCATTCCAAGTCTGACAATGGGAAACAGTAGGTCTCAGACTTTTGACCCTACCGGGGGACCTAAGCATGATGAAATGAAAAAGACATATGGTCCAGAGGTTTTCCACCAGAAGGTTCTTTTAGTATGTTAGAAATAAGAAAATTAGAAGAAAAGTTTTGCAAATATGAGAAAGAGATGAAGCAAAAAAAAAGAAAATTAAGTTTAAATAAGAAGTAAGAAAGGTATAGAATTTTGGAAAAAATAAAGTGTATTAAGAGAAAGAAAGGAAAATGTTAAACAAATGCCATGACGGAATGATGATAATAATTTAGTATTAGCTGTGCCGGATCCAGACCTGGACTCCTGCCCTCCACAACGCCTGCAACAACAACAGCCAGCCCTGCCACAAGCCTCTGGCTCTCGGGAAGAAGGGACTTCTTCCATCCTCCCTCGGGAAGAAATTCCATCATTCTCACAACATCAGCTACATAGGTCTGATGATGAGGAAAAGGAAGACGTTTGGTTCTCCAGCGTACCTGCCCAAGAACTTTTAACGCAAGTGACAAAAATCCTTTACCCACAATCTGGACTTCAGAGATCTAAACGTGAGAAAAAACAAAACCAGATTCAAACCATGCCTATGGTTAAAGTTGCAGTTCCCACTGGACCATTACTGGTTTATCGACCCTGGACTGAGACTGACATCATGGAAGCATAACAATGCTTACCAGATCCAGAGATTTCTGGACCCCATTTTGCTGACGAGTTGCGAGATTTCTGCGCACAATTCTGCCCGACTGGGGTTGAATTGCGTCGCATATTGGCAAAAAAGTTCAAACCGTCCGACCTCTGCGAAATAGAGGCCAGTATGCTACAACTGGATTTGCGACCTACCAACAGTGAACGAGGACATAATGATAACGCTCAATATGAAGCAGCCAACCAAAGACTGTGTCAAGCCATCACCACTCAATTTCCAACCAAAATCAATATGTCCCACATTTACACCTGCAAACAGAAACCTGGTGAAGGGACTGATGATTTTGTACACCGCATCCTTGAGGAAGTCAGCAAGCACAGCGGTCATCAGAGACCAAGGGATTTGGGTAATGAATCAGGACCATGGGAGAGTATTGCATGCAATGCAATAATTAAAGGCCTCATGCCAGATGTCGCCACTGAAGTAAAGAACATTTACGTGGGATGGTGTGAGGGTCCTCGTTTGGCTGACGTTCGCCGATATGCTCGCCATGCTCATAACCAAGTTGAGACGCGTAAGACAACCAAAAGGGACAAGTGTGAAAAGGAGCTGCATTTGGCAGCCATGACCATGTATTACGCAGTTGGTGTAAACAGAGGACGAGGCCGAAGTCGAAGACGGGGACGTGTGGGATCAGAGCTATGATCCGAATATTTAAATTAGGCATTATTTTAACTTCTACACCAGAGGGTGTTAACGTTATGTTACAGCCTGACAAAGTTTTCACAGCAGTGCAGTTTGATTCATCGGCACTTACATATGCTTATGAGTGGAAACTTCCCAGCTCTCCTTTTTCACAACAACTAGTGGAAGAAGCAAAAGTGTTAGTTTCACCCCTTTCTGATTTCATGCAACCTACTGATTTGCACTGCACATCACACATTTCTTTGGGGCCTGACAATGACTATGAGAAGAAGTGAAAAAATATGTGCGCCTACTTTATTGGCTGTGTCGCTCACTCCAGAGCACTTCGATTTTTTTAATGTTTGTGGTACTCGCCCTCACATTTCCTTGGCCAAACGTACACACTGGCAGTGACAAGGTGTGGGAGAGTTTGTTGCTACATGTCAGAAATAAATGGAGTGGACTGTTTCACCTGCTGATCCAAATTTGATGTTTTCTGAACGATTGTCAGCATACAAAAAAACATTTTTGAGTACAATGCATTGTCAAAGAACTGTGGACTTAATTCCTACCACAGAATCACATTTTGAAGCATGTTTTTTATCTGAAACAGATTTGTCTTCGATACCCATGTTGGCTGAAGTGCCCAATGATCTTTGGGCTAAGAGCAAATATGATGTGGGGTTGATAAAAGGCTGTGAACCAGTAATTGTCACCCCTAAATCAGACTTTTGTCCATGTAAAAAACAGTACCCTTTTAAGCCTGAAGCAATTAAAGGGATTAAACCTGTTTTTCAATCTTTTCAGAAAACAGGCGTTATTGTTCCTTTTGAAAATTCACCTGTGCTTACTCCATTGTTTCCTGTTAAAAAGATTAAAGATGCTGGCCAGCCAGATGAATGGCGTTTTGTACAGGACCTCCAAGCGGTGAATGCTGCAGTTCAGCCACATGCTCCTACTGTGCCCAACCCACACACTATTTTGTCTCAAATTACATCAGATGCACAGTTTTTCTCAGTGGTTGACTTGTCGCCAGTGCACCCTGATAGCCCATTTTGGTTTGCTTTTTAGTTTGAAGGGAGATCTTGGACTTTTACCTGGTTATGCCAGGGGTACTGTGAAAGTCCCACTATTTACAATGCTGCCCTCAAAGCTAGTCTGGATTAACTTCAATCAACCACAGGCTCTGCTCTTTTGCAGTATGTGGATGACATCCTTTTATGTGGTCCATCTAAACAACAGTGTGAAAAAGACAGTGAATCTGTTGAAACATCTTCCTTCTTATGGCCATAAAGCCAGCCTTTCTAAATTACAGTTTGTACAGGACGAAGTCACCTTTTTGGGTCATGTGATTTCTAAGGATGGGCGCTCACTTTCTCCTAAACGTGTTGCTGCAGTTCAGATCATTCCTAAACCGGTTACTAAAAAACAGCTTATGTCATTCTTAGGTATAACATCTTACTGCAGGAACTTTATTCCTAACTACTCTTTTCTCGAAGCTCTCTTAGGTGCTCTTATCCATGGTAAAGGCAGCTGCAGTTCTGACATGCAGCTCCAGTCAGCTGATCGTGTTCCATGGACTCCTGAGGCAGAATCAGCCTTTAGTGAGCTTAAGCTGGCTCTTCAAACAGCACCAACACTTGGCATTCCAGATCCTCATAAACCTTTCATACAGGCAGTTGATGAGAAGCATGGTTGTATGACATCTGTTCTTATGCAGGAACATGGGGCAGGCAAAGGCCAGTGGCTCATTTCTCAGCAAAACTGGACTCTGTGGCTGCAGGCCTGCCTGGTTGTCTTCGTGCTGTTGCAGCTGCAGAGAAAGCTGTCCTGGCCTCCCAAGATATTGTGGGCTACGCTAATTTGACTGTTTTGGTTCCTCATACTGTTGCCATTATTCTTCTCGAGCAGAAAACTTCACATCTTTCAACTGCTTGTTGGCTCAGATACACCTCTGTGCTCCGTGATATGCCAAATGTCACTGTTAAACGTTGTACTGTTCTGAATCCTGCTACTTTGCTTCCGACTCCTGAGGATGGGGAGCCTCATGACTGTGAAGCTGTTTTGGAACAAGTTTGTACACCCCGACCTGATCTTTTAGAGACTCCTCTTCCAAACTCTGACATGATTCTTTTTGTAGATGGATCAGCTTTGCGTGATCCAGCCACAGGTACTAACTGTGTTTGGTTTAGAGTATGTTCTTCACATGACACTTTGTTGTCTGGTTCTCTTCCTAAACATTTCTCCGCTCAAACTACTGAACTTATTGCACTTACTGAAGCTTGTAAGTTGGCAGCTGGTAAGTCTGTCACTATTTACACAGATTCCAGATATGCTTTTGGTGTTGTTCATGACTTTGGTGCGCTGTGGAAACACAGGCATTTCCTTAAATCAGATGGTAAAACTATTCTGAACTCCAAGCAGGTTTCTGATCTTCTTGATGCGATCCTTTTGCCTACAGCAATCTCGGTCTGTAAGTGTGCGGCTCACACTAACTCAAACGATCCTGTTGCTTGTGGTAATGCCAGAGCTGATGCTGCAGCTAAGCAAGCAGCTAATTTTTTTCCTGTTTTTGCTTCCCTCTCTTTGCAGGCAGAAGACTCCCTCACAGATCTCCATGCTTTGCAAACTTTTGCCTCTGCAGATGAAATTTGGTCCTCTGGACGCATTTGGTCCTCTGTGGGTGCAACTCATACGGATGGTGTTTGGATGGGACCTGAGGGTAAACCCTGTCTACCTAAACATTTTTTTCCTCATTTTTCAAAATTGACACATGGGTTGAACCATGTGTCAAAAGGAGGGATGCTGAATGCACTCACTGCTCAGTGGTTCACAAAAGGGTTCAGTTCATATGCGCAAAAATACTGTCAGTCATGTATGGTTTGTGCCACACATAATGTAGGAAAGGCATTACACACATCGCAAGTTGCACACCCTCCACCAGAGAAACCTTTTGAACATTTGATGATGGATTTTGTTGAACTCACACCAGCTGAAGGAAAGAAATATGCACTAGTAATAGTGGACGTGTTTAGTAAATGGGTTGAAGTTTTCCCTGCAAAACATGCAAACAGTAATGCAGTGACTAAAGCACTGCTAAACAGAAATCATTCCTAGATGGGGCATTCCAGAGAAGATCAGCAGTGATAATGGCACACATTTTGTAAACACTGCATTGACTGAGGTTGGTAAATTCCTGGGAATAAGCTTGCGCACACATTGTGCTTATCATCCACAGAGTGGAGGTGCTGTGGAAAGAGAAAATGGTACATTAAAGTCCAAGTTAGCCAAATGTTGTGAAGAAACAGGTCTGCCATGGACAAAAGCATTACCTATTGTGCTTATCTACATGAGAATGAGAATCAGAGCTCAAGTGAATCTCAGCCCATTTGAAATTTTATTTGGCAGACCTCCTAACCTGGGATTGGGACCTGTAACCAGACCCCTCCCTTCCACAACTGTTTGTGATGATGCTATGTTGTCTTACTGTCGAAACCTTTCCACTGTTCTATCTCAAGTTTCACAGGCAGTAAAAGCAGCCCTTCCAGCCACAGAAAACACACCACTCCAACCAGATGACAGGTGGTGAAGGAACTTCGCAGGAAACATTGGAAGTCCAAACGTTGGCAAGGCCCGTTCCAGGTGCTACTGGTCACTCACACAGCTGTTAAAGTTGCAGAGAGAGCAACCTGGATTCATGCCAGTCACTGTAAGAAGGTACCAGAACCAGTAGATGACTTCCACCCTGACATACATCAGCCTAACCAACACGCCCGGAAGGACAAAGATAAGAGTCAGCAGTAAAAGCTGTACTCCACCGGTGTGTTAAGTGCTAGTAACCTCTGACACCGAAGATTGAAACATCCTTACTGAGACCAGCGATGAAGATGATCATACACATGCTGTGAACCATGGAAGAAACTGTTTGTTGTTTGTATTTTCTTATTTGTAACCAGCATGTGCACATTGTATCTTGATTTCACAGGAAGCAATAATACAGGGCTGCTGTATTTCCCCACGACCCGAGAGACCACCAGACGCCCGAAGCCACACAGCCCCCCCCAGCACACACCCAACCGCCCAGAGCGACGGGACAGCAACCCACCACCACCACTATGTGATCAAGCTAATCAGAAGGGACCAGAGAGAATTAAATTCAGCCAATTGATGTTTTGAGGAAGCAGACATTGTTTCCATGCTAATATAATCTAAAAGAAAATTTCTAAACTGGTTAATACACAGATTGTTCTTCGCTTTCCAGTTCATGAGAATAGTTTTCTTTGCTATACATAACACTGTGAGGATCATGTGTGCTAAGCTAAATTCCACATTGATGTTGTCTAAGTCACCCAGTATGCACAGTGTGGGGCATGCAGGAATGCTACACTTTAGCCATGTTGATAGGTCCGCACAGACTTCAAGCCAGAACTTCTGGACAGGCGCACAAAACCACAAAGCGTGTGCATAATCATCAGGTGTGTTATCTGTGCAATGTGAGCAGATGTTTGAGTGTGTTAGACCCATCCTGAACATCCTTTGTCCTGTATAGTGTGTTCTATGAAGAATTTTGTATTGTATGAGCTGTAAATTAGGATTTTGAGTCATTCTGAAGGTGTTCAAACATATTTGTGGCCAGAAGCTATGACTAGAACTGATGGATAAATCTGCCTCCCATTTTGAGGACGGTAGAGACATTGTGTCATCTATCTTAGACAATAATTTATATATTTTTGATAGTAGTTTTGGGGTGCAGATGCTTAGAAATTCTGCTACCCTAATCGGGAGTTGTAAGTCTGGTTGGTGGAGGATATATTTCTTTGTTATTATAGACTTAAGTTGTTGATATTCTAGGAATTTATTGCTGCCTATCTCATGTTGTGATATGAGCTCATCAAATGAAATAAAATGTCCATTTTGGATTATATGTTCCAGATGTTTGATTCCTTTGATCTTCCACAGAGTAAAGTTTAGCATTTTTTTGTTTTGAAGGATGTCAGGATTGTTCCAGATGGGTGTAAGCTTACACGGGACAAGTGAAGACTTTGTTATTTTAAGAAATTCCCACCAGGCTGTCAGAGAGGTGCTGATGTTAATGCTTTTGAAACATTTGTGATTTTTTACGTTTTGACTAATAAGTGGCAGGTCAGAGATTTCCAGATTATCACACAATGCTTGTTCTATATTTATCCATGTTCATCTATTGGGCTAGGTTTAAACCATTTTGATATATACCGTAACCTATTGGCTAAGGAATAGTGCTGAAAATTAGGTAAATCTAATCCACCACTGTCCTTGGTCTTCTGTAGGGTTTTTAAACTAATACGTGGTGGTTTGTTTTTCCACGGAAATTTGGAGATGCATGAATCTAGTGACTTAAACCAAGTAGCAGGTTGGTTTTATGGGGATCATTGAGAACAAATAGTTAACTTTTGGTAGTATCATCATTTTAATGGTTGTAACTCTCCCCATAAGTGATATAGGTAAGGACTTCCAACGAGAGAGATTGTCCTCTACTGTCTTTAATAATTGCACATAAATTAGCTTTGTTAGCTCTGAGAGCCTGGAGGAAATGTTTATGCCTAAATATCTAATATTTCCTGACTGTAAAGTGATCGCAGGTATATTCTGGACCCTACAGTTAATGGGCAGAACTGTGGTCTTAGACCAATTGATAGAGTAGTCAGAAAGTGCTGAGAATTTATTTATGAGTGTGATCGTGTGAGTGAGAGACGTCTGTGAGTTCTGAAGGAAAAGTAATACATCATCAGCATAAAGACTTATTTTATGCTCAATATTTTGGGGTTGGATGCCTTTAATATTTCTATCTTGTCTGATAGCAGCTGCTAAAGGTTTGATGAAAATAGCAAAAAGTGAGGGAGAAAGTGAGCAACCCTGTCTTGTACTTCTCTGCAGACTGAAGCTTGGAGAAGTTTGATCATTTGTCCTGACACTTGCATTTGGGGAGTCAGTTATTTTTCTTGTGAGGAGATAAGAGACTTTAATAATAATATCTTGCAAGAGAGAACAACACAGTACAGAATACAGAGTTGCTCTGACCACTGAAGCAAAAACACACAGTTATATTGCCCGCTCATCACGTCATCTGTTTTTGGGTATAATTGATTGTTCTTCTAACTTTCCTCCCCAACCATCAGTTGAGGTTACCCAGACACACTCGTAAATACCAGCCTAACCCTGTCCCCCCTAAAGTGCACCTATCTCATTATAACAAGCCCACCATTGTAAAGAGGAATTTAAGAAAACAGGGCAGGGTGGTACCTTGCAGCTCGGTCATTTGCAGGTTATACACAGTAACACTCAATACAATGCATATAAGAATTATTTTCCATTACATTCCTCCCTTTTGATTATAATAATACCATTATATTAATCAACCCAAAAGAAACAAGGAAAATAATAACTTTATCTGTAAAACATCAGCCTGCATTTGCACACAACGTGAGTTTAAAATGCAGGCATCATAGTAATAAAGGGTCCAATGATAAACAATCAAAACATGAACAATTAAACATGATTATCTTCATCCCTCTCTAAGTCAGCGTCACTAGAGGAAAAATTTTGAAAGCAAGAAAGTTATTTGAGTCATTTGGTCTTTTTCACACTGTTGTTTAGATGGACTACATAAAATGATGTCATCCACATACTGCAAAAGAGCAGAGCCTGTGGTTGATTGAAGTTAATCCAGACTAGCTTTGAGGGCAGCATTGTAAATAGTGGGACTTTCACAGTACCCCTGGCATAACCGGGTAAAAGTCCAAGATCTCCCTTCAAACTAAAAAGCAAACCAAAATGGGCTATCAGGGTGCACTGGCGACAAGTCAACCACTGAGAAAAACTGTGCATCTGATGTAATTTGAGACAAAATAGTGTGTGGGTTGGGCACAGTAGGAGCATGTGGCTGAACTGCAGCATTCACCGCTTGGAGGTCCTGTACAAAACGCCATTCATCTGGCTGGCCAGCATCTTTAATCTTTTTAACAGGAAACAATGGAGTAAGCACAGGTGAATTTTTAAAAGGAACAATAACGCCTGTTTTCTGAAAAGATTGAAAAACGGGTTTAATCCCTTTAATTGCTTCAGGCTTAAAAGGGTATTGTTTTTTACATGGACAAAAGTCTGATTTAGGGGTGACAATTACTGGTTCACAGCCTTTTATCAACCCCACATCATATTTGCTCTTAGCCCAAAGATCATTGGGCACTTCAGCCAACATGGGTATCGAAGACAAATCTGTTTCAGATAAAAAACATGCTTCAAAATGTGATTCTGTGGTAGGAATTAAGTCCACAGTTCTTTGAGAATGCATTGTACTCAAAAATGTTTTTTTGTACGCTGACAATCGTTCAGAAAACATCAAATTTGGATCAGCAGGTGAAACGGTCCACTCCATTTCTTTCTGACATGTAGCAACAAACTCTCCCACACCTTGTCACTGCCAGTGTGTACGTTTGGCCAAGGAAATGTGAGGGCGAGTACCACAAACATTAAAAAAATCGAAGTGCTCTGGAGTGAGCGACACAGCCAATAAAGTAGGCGCACATATTTTTTCACTTCTTCTCATAGTCATTGTCAGGCCCCAAAGAAATGTGTGATGTGCAGTGCAAATCAGTAGGTTGCATGAAATCAGAAAGGGGTGAAACTAACGCTTTTGCTTCTTCCACTAGTTGTTGTGAAAAAGGAGAGCTGGGAAGTTTCCACTCATAAGCATATGTAAGTGCCGATGAATCAAACTGCACTGCTGTGAAAACTTTGTCAGGCTGTAACATAACCTTAACACCCTCTGGTGTAGAAGTTAAAATAATGCCTAATTTACACATGAGATCACAGCCCATCAGGTTAATGGGACACAACTCTGATAACAAAAATGAGTGTTTGAAGGAGAGCTCATCGGGAGTGACAACACGCAATGGGCATTGTCATTTTCTCCTTCACAACCTGGCCTGATGCAGACATACAGTAAACGTGGTTTCCACTTAACTTTGGAGGACAATCAACCTCCCCTGACGTCACTACTGATGAACATAAGTTCCTATATTCTGAGAGAAATATCTTTGCTCTAGGACGGAACTAGCATGCAAAACTTTACTACGTGAATCACAGTCGGCAAGCGTTTCTTCACTACACAGAGCAGGAAAAATGTGTGAGTGTGTTTGTGCTATCACCCATTAGTGGAGGCTCCGCTGCCGCGTGACGTCCAGAACCTGCCTCCCACCCTCAGTCAGCCTTTGGCCAAATTTCATCACTTTTCAGCTGTGGACAGTCCTTCTTCCAGTGTCCAGTCTGGCCACAGTAAAAACAAATATTCGGATCATAGCTCTGATCCCACACGTCCACGTCTTCGACTTCGGCCTCGTCCTCTGTTTACACCAACTGCGTAATACATGGTCATGGCTGCCAAATGCAGCTCCTTTTCACACTTGTCCCTTTTGGTTGTCTTACGCGTCTCAACTTGGTTATGAGCATGGCGAGCATATCGGCGAACGTCAGCCAAACGAGGACCCTCACACCATCCCACGTAAATGTTCTTTACTTCAGTGGCGACATCTGGCATGAGGCCTTTAATTATTGCATTGCATGCAATACTCTCCCATGGTCCTGATTCATTACCCAAATCCCTTGGTCTCTGATGACCGCTGTGCTTGCTGACTTCCTCAAGGATGCGGTGTACAAAATCATCAGTCCCTTCACCAGGTTTCTGTTTGCAGGTGTAAATGTGGGACATATTGATTTTGGTTGGAAATTGAGTGGTGATGGCTTGACACAGTCTTTGGATGGCTGCTTCATATTGAGCGTTATCATTATGTCCTCGTTCACTGTTGGTAGGTCGCAAATCCAGTTGTAGCATACTGGCCTCTATTTTGCAGAGGTCGGTCGGTTTGAACTTTTTTGCCAATGTGCGACGCAATTCAACCCCAGTCGGGCAGATTGTGCGCAGAAATCTCGCAACTCGTCAGCAAAATGGGGTCCAGAAATCTCTGGATCTGGTAAGCATTGTTATGCTTCCATGATGTCAGTCTCAGTCCAGGGTCGATAAACCAGTAATGGTCCAGTGGGAACTGCAACTTTAACCATAGGCATGGTTTGAATCTGGTTTTGTTTTTTCTCACGTTTAGATCTCTGAAGTCCAGATTGTGGGTAAAGGATTTTTGTCACTTGCGTTAAAAGTTCTTGGGCAGGTACGCTGGAGAACCAAACGTCTTCCTTTTCCTCATCATCAGACCTATGTAACTGATGTTGTGAGAATGATGGAATTTCTTCCCGAGGGAGGATGGAAGAAGTCCCTTCTTCCCGAGAGCCAGAGGCTTGTGGCAGGGCTGGCTGTTGTTGTTGCAGGGCAGGAGTCCAGGTCTGGATCCGGCACAGCTAATACTAAATTATTATCATCATTCCGTCATGGCATTTGTTTAACATTTTCCTTTCTTTCTCTTAATACACTTTATTTTTTCCAAAATTCTATACCTTTCTTACTTCTTATTTAAACTTAATTTTCTTTTTTTTTGCTTCATCTCTTTCTCATATTTGCAAAACTTTTCTTCTAATTTTCTTATTTCTAACATACTAAAAGAACCTTCTGGTGGAAAACCTCTGGACCATATGTCTTTTTCATTTCATCATGCTTAGGTCCCCCGGTAGGGTCAAAAGTCTGAGACCTACTGTTTCCCATTCTCAGACTTGGAATGGGGAAATATATTCCTTCACTCAAAGGACGTCTCCAATGAGGACCTTAATCTGTACTCAAACTTCTTCGGAGTACTTCACACTTCTTCGGACTGCTTCAAAAGTTTCACTTACCCATGAAATCTCTGTCTCACTGATGACACAACCGGGAAACACTCTTTTATTCAAATAAAAACTAAAAAGCAGTCCTATCGTCTCAGACTATCATATTTCAAAAATGATCCCAGCGCTGGTATTCAAGAAAAGGACCTGCCAGTCCTCTCTCTCAGAAAAGGCCTTGGAGGTATGAGGCTGGAACAGCTACTTCAGTCCAGGCTGGCCATGCACTGCGATCCGGTCCAGAGACACCAGTCGAGGGATCCTGTTCGTGACGCCAAAATTGTGGTGGAAATTTAGTAACGCACAGAGTCAGTTATTTTCTTGTGAGGAGATAAGAGACTTTAATAATAATATCTTGCAAGAGAGAACAACACAGTACAGAATACAGAGTTGCTCTGACCACTGAAGCAAAAACACACAGTTATATTGCCCGCTCATCACGTCATCTGTTTTTGGGTATAATTGATTGTTCTTCTAACTTTCCTCCCCAACCATCAGTTGAGGTTACCCAGACACACTCGTAAATACCAGCCTAACCCTGTCCCCCCTAAAGTGCACCTATCTCATTATAACAAGCCCACCATTGTAAAGAGGAATTTAAGAAAACAGGGCAGGGTGGTACCTTGCAGCTCGGTCATTTGCAGGTTATACACAGTAACACTCAATACAATGCATATAAGAATTATTTTCCATTACATTCCTCCCTTTTGATTATAATAATACCATTATATTAATCAACCCAAAAGAAACAAGGAAAATAATAACTTTATCTGTAAAACATCAGCCTGCATTTGCACACAACGTGAGTTTAAAATAAAGGCATCATAGTAATAAAGAGTCCAATGATAAACAATCAAAACATGAACAATTAAACATGATTATCTTCATCCCTCTCTAAGTCAGCGTCACTAGAGGAAAAATTTTGAAAGCAAGAAAGTTATTTGAGTCATTTGGTCTTTTTCACACTGTTGTTTAGATGGACTACATAAAAGGATGTCATCCACATACTGCAAAAGAGCAGAGCCTGTGGTTGATTGAAGTTAATCCAGACTAGCTTTGAGGGCAGCATTGTAAATAGTGGGACTTTCACAGTACCCCTGGCATAACCGGGTAAAAGTCCAAGATCTCCCTTCAAACTAAAAAGCAAACCAAAATGGGCTATCAGGGTGCACTGGCGACAAGTCAACCACTGAGAAAAACTGTGCATCTGATGTAATTTCAGACAAAATAGTGTGTGGGTTGGGCACAGTAGGAGCATGTGGCTGAACTGCAGCATTCACTGCTTGGAGGTCCTGTACAAAACGCCATTCATCTGGCTGGCCAGCATCTTTAATCTTTTTAACAGGAAACAATGGAGTAAGCACAGGTGAATTTTCAAAAGGAACAATAACGCCTGTTTTCTGAAAAGATTGAAAAACAGGTTTAATCCCTTTAATTGCTTCAGGCTTAAAAGGGTATTGTTTTTTACATGGACAAAAGTCTGATTTAGGGGTGACAATTACTGGTTCACAGCCTTTTATCAACCCCACATCATATTTGCTCTTAGCCCAAAGATCATTGGGCACTTCAGCCAACATGGGTATCGAAGACAAATCTGTTTCAGATAAAAAACATGCTTCAAAATGTGATTCTGTGGTAGGAATTAAGTCCACAGTTCTTTGACAATGCATTGTACTCAAAAATGTTTTTTTCTATGCTGACAATCGTTCAGAAAACATCAAATTTGGATCAGCAGGTGAAACGGTCCACTCCATTTCTTTCTGACATGTCGCAACAAACTCTCCCACACCTTGTCACTGCCAGTGTGTACGTTTGGCCAAGGAAATGTGAGGGCGAGTACCACAAACATTAAAAAAATCGAAGTGCTCTGGAGTGAGCGACACAGCCAATAAAGTAGGCGCACATATTTTTTCACTTCTTCTGATAGTCATTGTCAGGCCCCAAAGAAATGTGTGATGTGCAGTGCAAATCAGTAGGTTGCATGAAATCAGAAAGGGGTGAAACTAACGCTTTTGCTTCTTCCACTAGTTGTTGTGAAAAAGGAGAGCTGGGAAGTTTCCACTCATAAGCATATGTAAGTGCCGATGAATCAAACTGCACTGCTGTGAAAACTTTGTCAGGCTGTAACATAACCTTAACACCCTCTGGTGTAGAAGTTAAAATAATGCCTAATTTACACATGAGATCACAGCCCATCAGGTTAATGGGACACAACTCTGATAACAAAAATGAGTGTTTGAAGGAGAGCTCATCGGGAGTGACAACACGCAATGGGCATTGTCATTTTCTCCTTCACAACCTGGCCTGATGCAGACATACAGTAAACGTGGTTTCCACTTAACTTTGGAGGACAATCAAACTCCCCTGACGTCACTACTGATGAACATAAGTTCCTATATTCTGAGAGAAATATCTTTGCTCTAGGACGGAAATAGCATGCAAAACTTTACTACGTGAATCACAGTCGGCAAGCGTTGCTTCACTACACAGAGCAGGAAAAATGTGTGAGTGTGTTTGTGCTATCACCCATTAGTGGAGGCTCCGCTGCCGCGTGACGTCCAGAACCTGCCTCCCACCCTCAGTCAGCCTTTTGCCCAATTTCATCACTTTTTAGCTGTGGACAGTCCTTCTTCCAGTGTCCAGTCTGGCCACAGTAAAAACAAATATTCGGATCACAGCTCTGGCGTGGCCCATTTCGACCTCCTCTCCCACACGTCCACATCTTCGACTTCGGCCTCGTCCTCTGTTTACACCAACTGCGTAATACATGGTCATGGTTGCCAAATGCAGCTCCTTTTCACACTTGTCCCTTTTGGTTGTCTTACGCGTCTCAACTTGGTTCTGAGCATGGCGAGCATATCGGCGAACGTCAGCCAAACGAGGACCCTCACACCATCCCACGTAAATGTTCTTTACTTCAGTGGCGACATCTATATAATATTGTCTGGGTCCCGTTAAAACATGTATTTTTCCCATCTAATTCCTTGTTTGCTTTAAAACAAGTATTCCCCATTTTCTATCCCTTCAGTAGCCAACCAGTTTGTATGGAGTACACTGGAGCAACTTGACTGATCAGTAAAACACTGCTTTTGTTGTCACCGCAAGGCTTCCCCCGTCGGTTGTTTCACTGAGACACTACTGAGTAACTACAACTCAACACAGTTTATACACATAACATTCATATACATACTAACAAACAAACAAACAATAATTTATCGCAATTTTCTCATCTCTGTTTGAACGTACACCCAGGTAAATATTCCTGTAGTCTTCTCATACCGACTATGGACCCATTCATTGTTTAACTTCACTGTTTTGCAAATCCTAATTGAATATTACACATTGACATTGAACTTTACTGGATAAGCAGGTCTTCATTGCATTCAGCAGCCTATATGTGAGCATCTATGTGTAAGCTGTTCTTCTTTGCATTTATCAGCAGCAAGCAATTCTTCACTGCACATGCATATGTAAATAGTAAAACAATTCCAATGTGTTAGCGAAACCTTCTATATCACAGTGGTTTCTAAGATCTATTTTAAGTTCTTTGCCATCAGTGAGATGACATAGTTTACAAAGTGTGTCAAATTATCACTGAAGATCTTTTCAGGAATTTCAAATCTAGAAATGAGTTATTTTACGCGTGATTTTGCTACTGAGAGTGCATCTGCTTGTGCACATGGAAATATTTCAGACCATTTGGTAAAAACCTCTGTTGTCACTGAGCAGAATCGTTTCCCTTAACATTAATTTAGTTCAATGAAATCTACACAATAATGAAATAATGAAATACAAACAAATATGTTGAAAAAGATACACTGGCTTAGGGAATTATCTTCGTTTTGGTCTTAGATTGCCCTGTGGAATGTATTTTGCACATATTTGACCTGCTAGACAAAACTTTATTCATTTATTTATTCTAAAAAAAAAAATTCAATAATTAGTAAAACCATATGCTGTAAAAACCTTGTTCATTATTGCTTCCATCCCTCCTGTTGAGACATGACATGGTCCGTGGCTCAATACTGCAGCATATTTAAACAAATTCTTTGGCAGTATGGTTTTCCTTCCGGTCATTCATACGAGTCTATTGTAGATGGCAATTGAATAACATCTAATAATGCTAAAATATTTGTAGTTTATACATTTAGCTGTGGATGTCAACATACCTGTTTTTCCAATGCTGTGTTAACACATGTACAGTTGAGAAGGCATACTGACTGTCAGTGTAAACGTTAACAACCTTTTTGTTATTTAATTTACAAGCTTCAGTTAAAGCTACCAATTCGACTGCTTGAACAGAGTAATTTTTTGGTAGTGGTTGTTTTAAGAAAACTTCAGTTTCTGTTACTACTGCAAATCCTGTAGCATTTGTGCCATCAGGGTTTTTTGCTTGACCTGTTGAATAAATATAGTTATTTCTGCATTTTCATAACGTATATCAGTTAAGTCTGGCCTGGGTAAAACACTGATGGTTATTTCTGACATGCAATCATGAGGCTTTCCATCTGTGGGGTAGGTAGCAGTGTGGATGGATTAAGTGTAGCACATCTCTCGACAACAAGGTGTGGCTGTGAAAGAAGAACTGTTATGTAGGAGAGATGTCTGGTAAAGATATTTTGTTAAGTAACCATATCACAGCCACTGCATGAGGTACCTTAAGTGTTAATGGGTGAAATAACACCATTATTGTTGATGCCTGCACTGCCAATGGCTTCTGGCCATTGATTCAAAAGTACAATCTCGTCCCTGTTTCCCCCTTTCAGTGGACACTGGCCCCTAATTACCGCAATTCAGCAGGGGGTCTTTCATTAGGAGTACTGGACTCCCCCGTGCACGGTTTCAGCTCCGACCCTGGAAAGCGGAAAAAACGTTGAGATCTGGTTTGAGGACCCAATTGTTGAGAAAAGTCTCTCAATGAGACTCAGAGTTGCTGGAGTCAGTTAATGCAAATGTTTAATCTTGCAGCAAGTTCAAGAAGGTGTGTGTGTATGGGTGTATGTGTGCGAACGTGTGTGAGTTTGTGTGTGTGAGAGTTTAAAGAACCTGTTATCCACAGGCAGGTCTTAACTAGTATGGCACAGGTCCAGCCTGTCTCATCTTTTTTGGAAGGTCCAGCGCTCGGCCGTAACCCTTCTGTCTGTTTGGACTCTCACATACATTCGGTTAATCATAGAAAAACGAGAACAAAACTTTTTAGCCCCTTAAATTCATAAAACAGACATGGTGCAGTTATTTCCATTCTAGAAAATAAGAGTAATCACCACCATTCCTATAAATTCTGGATATTCTAACAATCTGAATCTTTTTTAAATGTTCGATGAAGCCCTTTGCTGTTCTGTTTAGAGACTCAGCTGATCATAAACCAAGTTTTGCTCTTGAACCAAGCTTCTAAACTCTTCACCTTTTTCATTTCTCAGTTAGTATTCACTTTAAAACTGATTAAAAGAAAAATTAAATGAATGCCTATCAACAAATGTGGGATCTAAACTCTAGTTCTTTCTCTAAAATAATTTCCTTTCTCAATTCAGAAATGTGTGTGTGTAAGTCACAACACCCGTGACACCAAAACGGCTTTCTTTTCTCTCTTTTCTCTACACTCTGCACTGTGAGCACACACACCAAATCAGAAAGGCTTTTTTCTCTCTTTTCTACATTATGGACTGTGGGGACACAAAACCGCTCTCTCTCTTTTTTTTTTTTGTTTTTGTGCCAGGGCGTTGTCTCACGTATTAGATTATGCTTAAGATACGAATGGGTTTATCAGTCACATCAGAATCCATACATACTGATCCTCCCGTAATAAAATGGTCGGATCTTATCAAACACACTTTGTTTCTTGTGACAAGTCAGCCAAACAGCGTATACACGTCAAGACACTGAATCAAGTTTGCCACAAGAACTCATAAGTTTGGCAGTATTGCTCTGCCGTCAGCAATCATACACCCATTTTATTTTCATGAGACATGTGCAGGCACCTGTTCATCTACTGTTCTATCACTATGAATTAGTTTATCTATTATCAATAAGGATACTTCTACAACTACTATCAAAGTATGTCCGGACTTCTTATGTTGTCAGTTGCTATATATGAATAAGTGGGTTGCTACTGAAAAGCATTAAGCATGTCACACAGCCCAAACATATAACATTTCAGGACACACCACACAGTTAACAACCACAGTGAAGCGTGTCAAAGCCCAAACATGTAACATTCAACAGGACACTTACACAACACATTCAAATCAAACAGTCAGACAACATACAAGAACATATACCCCAGCCGGCATTGCTCCCTGCCTATTTTCCTACAACTCACTATGTGTGCGCACACCTTTATTCACAAACTCTTCAACTTATACTCTTTTACCGAAGCTGCTACAGCTCGATTGGCCAAATACCCTTAGATCCTATTTCGGTGAATTTGACATCTGCCTTGTATGTAACAGATTAGCGGTTTAGCAGTTTTAATTTAGTTTGAGTGAAGGAATTCATTTTATAGCAAAATCCGAAATCGTGAAGAACTCATGAAAGTAAGCTTATTCTCGGATTCCTGAAACATTAGATTTGCTCTTTCTTTTACTGCAAAGTACAACGTTGAGCAGCACTAATGAGTTGTTTCTATTTTTGGCAGGCTTTACCTTTGCGGATGAAGCCCTTTCTGTCTGTGCAAAAGAAATCTTGTTACTGTGCAGAGTGACTTCTCTGAGTAGAGTCGCCTTACTTGTTGCGACTGTGCCGATGTTCGAAGCTGGAGTGCAAAGTTGTTGCTTGAATGGTGCTCGCTGGGGCGTGTGGTAGTGTAAAGTTATACCATTTAAAAGGGCTGAAGAGTGCTCAGTGCAGCGGGTGGGCGGAGGTGCAAAGTGACACTATGGCCATAAAAAGAACACCGCTACAAGTGCGCATTGTGCCAGGAAGGGCCCTCGGACGTGAACCAGTGGACAGTTCTCGCTTCTCGGCCTTTTGGCTAAGATCAAGTGTAGTATCTGTTCTTATCTTCTTAAACCCCAGCTGGTCGAGGCGGATGGCCACCCTTCCTGAGTCTGGTTCTGCCAGAGGTTTCTTCCTGTTAAAAGGGAGTCGTTCCTTTCCACAGTTGCCACAGGCACGCTCAGGACGGGAGATTGGACTGAAGACACGTTTCGGTGCAATCTGTTGGTTTCCTTAGCTAGGATATTAATTTTTTGAATTGGCTCTATATGAATTAATTGGATCATGATTACAATGAATTGAATTCCAATTGGCTTGAATTGGACTATATTACTTAAGTGCCTTGAGATGACAATTGTTGTAATCTGGCGCTATATAAATAAAATTGAATTGAATTGAATTGAATTGAATGTCTGATATGTCCTCTATGCGAGACTACATATTAAATGGATTTGTATCAATAGGAGTTGAAAAAGGAGCTTGCTCCGTTCACTCCAAGCATCGACCCGGTACTGCAGTGCCGCTGGGAACGGTGCGCTCTCCTCTGCTCTTGTGAAAAAGCAAACAGCGGTGCAGGATGGAAGTTTCAGGGAGCCTAAGATGAAACTTTCTTTTAATCTGCTGATAAAAGAGAGTGAATGCGAAGCAGACTTTAACACGGTTCTGGGAGCGAGCCGAGTGCAGGCTAACTGGGAGAATTGCTTGAAAGAAACGCGACACCGAATGAGCAGTCAGATCAAAGCCTCAACACGGTGTTCCCGTGTTGTTTGTGGCTGCCTTGTCTTTTGCACAGAGTAAAAGACAAGGCAGCCATCGAATATGGCCCGATTGTTCCTACTTGGTCAGCCGAGGAGCAAGGGGGGGGAGCAAGCGTCTCAACCAAGCAAAGCTCACCATGGGGAAGGTGGCTATGCCAACTAGCCTGATGCCCTGCTCCCGCAGTGATGGATAATCATACACTGGTTTCTCTTCATAATGTACAAGTCTTTCGCCTTTTACTAAAGACTTCCGTGTAGAGCAGCACTAATGAGTTGTTTCTATTTTTGGCAGGCTTTACCTTTGCGGGTGAAGCCCTTTCTGTCTGTGCAAAAGAAATCTTGTTACTGCGCAGAGTGACTTCTCTGTGTAGAGTCGCCTCACTTGCTGCGACTGTGCCGATGTTGCTTGAATGGTGCTCGCTGGAGCGTGCGGTAGTGTAAAGGTATGCCATTTAAAAGGGTTGAAGAGTGCTCAGTGCAGCGGGTGGGCGGAGGTGCAAAGTGACACTATGGCCATAAAACGAACACCGCTACAAGTGCGCATTGTGCCAGGAAGGGCCCTCGGACGTGAACCAGTGGACAGTTATCGCTTCTCGGCATTTTGGCTAAGATCAAGTGTAGTATCTGTACTTATCAGTTTAATATGTTATATGTCTATGCAAGGACTACATATTAAATGGATTTTTATCAATAGGAGTTGAAAAAGGAGCTTGCTCCGTTCACTCCAAGCATCGACCCGGTACTGCAGTGCCGCTGGGAACGGTGCGCTCTCCTCTGCTCTTGTGAAAAAGCAAACAGCGGTGCAGGATGGAAGTTTCTTTAATCTGCTGAGAAAAGAGAGTGAATGCGAAGCAGACTTTAACATGGCTCTGGGAGCGAGCCGAGTGTGGGCTAACCAGGAGAATTGCTTGAAAGAAACGCGACACCGAATGAGCGGTCAGAACAAAGCCTCAATACGGTGTTCCTGTGGTGTTTTTATAAAATGCGGTGTAAAAAAAGGTGTGAATGCCCCATAGAAAACTAAAAGGTGGAGCGGAAGTGTTCGGCTGCAAGAAGGTGTGAATGTCCGACTATATTTAGTGAAAAGCAGGTGAAGCAAGGTCTGAATGCCCAACCTTACATCATCAAAAGCGAGATCAGAGGTTTTTGGCTGCAAGAAGGCCATAGTTTGCCAAAAGCGGGTGAGGTGCGAATGACCGACTAAATATCAACAAAAGTGGGGGCGGAGGTCTTCGGATGCAAGTGGGTGTGAATATCCCACCATACAAGTATGGTGGAGAGGAAGCTGTGAATGGCCGACCATAGTTTGCAAAAAGCGGGTGAGAAAAGGTGCGAATGTCCAACCATACATGATCGAAACAGGGTGTTTGGCTGCGACAAGGTGTGAATGTCCACCCATAATTAATGAAAAGCGGGCAACAAGTAGGTTCGAATGCCATACCATACATCATCAAAAGCAGGAGTGGATGTGTTCGGCTACAAGAAGGTTTGAATGTCCGAGCATAGTTTGTAAAAAGCGGGTAAGAAAAGGTTCGAATGCCCGAACATACACCATCAAAAGAGGGAGCGGAGGTGTTCCGCTGTAAGACGGTGTGAATGTCCGACCATAGTTGGTAAAAAGTGGGTATGAAAAGGTGCGAATGCCCAAATTCGGCTGCAAAAAACTGTGTTCGGCTGCAAAAAGGTGTGAATGTTCGACTAAAGTTTGTAAAAAGCGGGTAAGACAAGGTGCGAATGCCTGACAATGTATGATCAAAAGCGGGAGCGGAGGTGTTCAGCTGCAAGAAGGTCTAAATGTCCATAATTAATTGCTAGAAAACATGAAAGAAAATTTTCGAAAATCAATCCGCACATGATCATAAGTGGGAGAGGAGGTGTTCAGCTGCAAGAAGGTGTGAATATCCTACCATAATTGCTGAAAAATGTGTTAGAAACGGTAAGAATCCCGGACCATACCTCATCAAAAGCTAGAGAGGTGGTGTTCGGCTACAAGTAGGTGTGAATGTCTGACTAAAGTTCAAATATATTAACAAAAGCGGGAGGAGAGGTCTTTGGATGAGTGGTTGAGAATTTCCAACCATAATCTATAAAATGCGGTGAAAAAAAAGGTGTGATAGAAACCTAAAAGGTGGAGCGGAAGTGTTCGGCTGCAAGAAGGTGTGAATGTCCATCTATAGTTGGTGAAAAGCAGGAAAAGCAAGGTCTGAATGCCCAATCTTACATCATCAAAAGCGAGATCAGAGGTGTTTGGCGGCAAGAAAACGGGTAAGGTGTGAATGACCGACTAAATATCAACAAAAGTGGGGGCGGAGATCTTCGGATGCAAGTGGGTGTGAATATCCCACCATACAAGTATGGTGGAGAGGAAGCTGTGAATGGCCGACCATAGTTTGCAAAAAGCGGGTGAGAAAAGGTGCGAATGTCCAACCATACATGATCAAAACAGGGAGCGGAGGTGTTTGGCTGTGACAAGGTGTGAATGTCCACCCATAATTAATGAAAAGCGGGCAACAAGTAGGTTCGAATGCCCAACCATACATCAACAAAAGCAGGAGTGGATGTGTTTGGCTACAAGAAGGTTTGAATGTCCGAGCATAGTTTGTAAAAAGCGGGTAAGAAAAGGTGCGAATGCCCGAACATACACCATCAAAAGAGGGAGCGGAGGTGTTACACTTGAAAGACGGTGTGAATGTCCGACCATAGTTGGTAAAAAGTGGGTAAGAAAAGGTTCGAATGCCCGAATATATACCATCAAAAGCGGAAGCGGAGGTGTTCGGCTGCAAGAAGGTGTGAAAGTCCGACCATGGTTTGTAAAAAGCGGGTAAGAAAAGGTGCGAATGCCCGACAATGTATGATCAAAAGAGGGAACGGAGGTTTTCGGCTGCAAGAAGGTCTAAATGTCCAACCATAATTTGTAAAAACCGGGGAAGAAAAGGCTCGGAAGCCCGACTATACACCATCAAAAGCGGGAACGGAGGTTTTCGGCTACAAGAAGGTTTGAATGTACGACCATAGTTTGTAAAAAGCGGGTAAGAAAAGGTGCGAATGCCCGAACATACACCATCAAAAGAGGGAGCGGAGGTGTTACACTTGAAAGACGGTGTGAATGTCCGACCATAGTTGGTAAAAAGTGGGTAAGAAAAGGTTCGAATGCCCGAATATATACCATCAAAAGCGGAAGCGGAGGTGTTCGGCTGCAAGAAGGTGTGAACGTCCGACCAAAGTTTGTAAAAAGCAGTTAAGAAAAGGTTCGAATATCCAACCAAACATAATCAAAAGTGGGAGCAGAGCTGTTCGACTGCAAGTAGGTGTGAATATCCACCCATAATTCCTGAAAAATGGGTAAGAAAAGGTGCGAATGCCCAACCATACATCATCAAAAGAAGAAGTGGATGTGTTCTGCTACAAGAAGGTTTGAATGTCCAACCATAGTTTGTAAAAAGCGTGTAAGAAAAAGTTCGATTGCCCGAACATACACCATCAAAAGAGGGAGCGGAGGTGTTCCGCTGTAAGATGCTGCGAATGTCCGACCATAGTTGGTAAAAAGCGGGTAAGAAAAGGTTAAAAAACCGGACTGTACACAATCAATAGCGGGAGCGGAGTTGTTCGGCTACAAGAAGGTGTGAAAGTCCGACCATGGTTTGTAAAAAGCGGGTAAGACAAGGTGCGAATGCCCGACAATGTATGATCAAAAGAGGGAGCGGAGTTGTTCGGCTGCAAGGTCTGAATTTCCAACCATAATTTGTAAACACCGTTGAAGAAAAGGCTCGAAAGCCCGACTATACACCATCAAAAGCGGGAGCGGAGGTGTTCAGCTGCAAGAAGGTCTGAATGTCCACCAATAATTACTGAAAAATGGGTAAGAAAAGGTGTGAATGCCCAACTATACATCATCACAAGCAGAAGTGTATGTGTTCGGCCACAAGAAGGTTTAAATGTCCGACCATAGTTTGTAAAAGGCGGGTAAGAAAAGGTTCGAATGCCCGAACATACACAATCAAAAGAGGGAGCGGAGGTGTTTCACTGCAAGAAGGTGTGAATGTCCGAGCATAGTTTGTAAAAAGTGGGTAAGAAAAGGTTCGAATGCCAGAACATACACCATCAAAAGAGGGAGCGGAGGTGTTCCGCTGTAAGAAGGTGTGAATGTCCGACCATAGTTGGTAAAAAGCGGGTAAGAAAAGGCTAAAATACCCAACTCTACACAATCAATAGCGGGAGCGGAGTTGTTCGGCTAAAAGAAGGTATGAAAGTCCGACCATGGTTTGTAAAAAGCGGGTAAGAAAAGGTTCGAATGCCAAAATATACACCATCAAAAGCGGAAGCCGAGGTGTTCGGCTGCAAGTAGGTGTGAATGTCAGATCATAATTTGTAAAAAGCTGATGAGAAAGGTGTGAATGACCGACAATAATTGCTGAAAAATGTGTTAGAAAAGGTAAGAATGCCGGACCATTCATCATCAAAAGCCGGAGAAGAGGTGTTCGGCTGCAAGAAGCTGTGAATGTCCAGCCATAATAACTCAAAAACGGGTAAGAAAAGGTAGTATTGCCAGACCATAAATGATCAAAACAGGGAGCGGAGGTGTTCCGCTGTAAGAAGGTGTGAATGTCCCACCATAATTGGTAAAAAGCGGGTAAGAAAAGGTTAAAATACCCGACTGTACACAATCAATAGCGGGAAGGGATGTGTTCGGCTACAAGAAGGTGTGAAAGTCCGACCATGTTTTGTAAAAAGCGGGTAAGAAAAGGTGCGAATGCCCGACAATGTATGATCAAAAGAGGGAGCGGAGGTTTTCGGCTGCAAGAAGGTCTGAATGTCCAACCATAATTTGTAAAAACCGGGGAAGAAAAGGCTCGAAAGCCCAACTATACACCATCAAAAGCGGGAGCAGAGGTGTTCAGCTGCAAGAAGGTCTCAATGTCCATCAATAATTGCTAGAAAACATGAAAGAAAATTTTTCGAATATCAAACCGCACATGATCATATGCGGGAGAGGAGGTGTTCAGCTGTAAGATGGTGTGAATGTCCATCCATAATTCCTGAAAAATGGGTAAAAAAAGGTGCGAATGCCCAACCATACAACATCAAAAGCAGGTGTGAATGTCATCATAATTTGCAAAAACCTGATGAGAAATGGTGAGAATGCCCGACTATACACCATCAAATGCGGGAGCGGAGGTGTTCGGCTGTGAGTAGGTGTGAATGTGCGACCATACTTGCTGAAAAATATGACAAAGCAGTTTTCACTTGGTTTGAGTGAAGGAATTCATTTTATATCAAAATCCGAAATTGTGTAGAACTCGTGGAAATAAGTTTATTCTCGGATTCCTAAAGGTTTAGTGTTGTTCTTTGGTATACTGCAAAGTAATACTTTCTATTTTGTTGAAACCCATTCAGACATGGATAAATATGAAGGACAAAGCAGTTTTAACTTGGTTTGAGTGAAGGAATTCATTTTATATCAAAATCCGAAATTGTGTAGAACTGGTGATAAGAAGCTTATTCTCGGATTCCTAAAGGTTTAGTGTTGTTCTTTGGTATACTGCAAAGTAATACTTTCTTTTTTGTTGAAACCTATTCAGACATGGATAAATATTAAGGACAAAGCAGTTTTAACTTGGTTTGAGTGAAGGAATTCATTTTATATCAAAATCCGAAATTGTGTAGAACTGGTGATAAGAAGCTTATTCTCGGATTCCTAAAGGTTTAGTGTTGTTCTTTGGTATACTGCAAATTAATACTTTCTTTTTTGTTGAAACCTATTCAGACATGGATAAATATGAAGGACAAAGCAGTTTTAACTTGGTTTGAGTGAAGGAATTCATTTTATATCAAAATCCGAAATTGTGTAGAACTGGTGATAAGAAGCTTATTCTCGGATTCCTAAAGGTTTAGTGTTGTTCTTTGGTATACTGCAAATTAATACTTTCTTTTTTGTTGAAACCTATTCAGACATGGATAAATATGAAGGACAAAGCAGTTTTAACTTGGTTTGAGTGAAGGAATTCATTTTATATCAAAATCCGAAATTGTGTAGAACTGGTGATAAGAAGCTTATTCTCGGATTCCTGAAAAGGTTTAGAGTTGTTCTTTCCTATCCTGCAAAGGACAACGTTCTTTTTTGTTTAAAGCTATTATGACATGGATAAATATGAAGGACAAAGCAGTTTTAACTTAATCGGTTTCAACAAAATAGAAAGTATTACTTTGCAGTATACTAAAGAACAACACTAAACCTTTAGGAATCCGAGAATAAACTTATTTCCACGAGTTCTACACAATTTCGGATTTTGATATAAAATGAATTCCTTCACTCAAACCAAGTTAAAACTGCTTTGTCCTTGATATTTATCCATGTCTGAATCGGTTTCAACAAAATAAAAAGTATTACTTTGCAGTATACCAAAGAACAACACTAAACCTTTAGGAATCCGAGAATAAACTTATTTCCACGAGTTCTACACAATTTCGGATTTTGATATAAAATGAAATCCTTCACTCAAACCAAGTGAAAACTGCTTTGTCATATTTTTCAGCAAGTATGGTCGGACATTCACACCTACTCACAGCCGAACACCTCCGCTCCCGCATTTGATGGTGTATAGTCGGGCATTCTCACCATTTCTCATCAGGTTTTTGCAAATTATGATCTGACATTCACACCTGCTTTTGATGATGTATGGTTGGGCATTCGCACCTTTTTTTTTTATCCATTTTTGAGGAATTATGGGTGGACATTCACACCTTCTTGCAGCTAAACACCTCCGCTCCCACTTATGATCATGTGCGGTTTGATATTCGAAAATTTTCTTTCATGTTTTCTAGCAATTATTGATGGACATTCAGACCTTCTTGCAGCTGAACCCCTCTGCTCCCGCTTTTGATGGTGTATAGTCGGGCTTTCAAACCTTTTCTTCCCCGGTTTTTACAAATTATGGTTGGACATTCAGACCTTCTTTTAGCCGAAAACCTCCGCTCCCTCTTTTGATCATACATTGTCGGGCATTCGCACCTTTTCTTACCCGCTTTTTACAAAACATGGTCGGACTTTCACACCTTCTTGTAGCCGAACACATTCGCTCCCGCTATTGATTGTGTGCAGTCGGGTATTTTAACCTTTTCTTACCAACTTTTTACCAACTACGGTCGGACATTCACACCTTCTTATGGCGGAACACCTCCACTCCCTCTTTTGATGATGTATGTTTGGGCATTCGAACCTTTTCTTACCCGCTTTTTACAAACTATGGTCGGACATTCAAACCTTCTTGTAGCCGAACACATCCAGTTCTGCTTTTGAGGATGTATGGTCGGACTTTCACACCTTTTAGTAGCCAAACAACTCCGCTCCCGCTATTGATTGTGTACAGTCGGGTCTTTTAACCTTTTCTTACCCGCTTTTTACCAATTATGGTCGGACATTCACACCTTCTTACAGCGGAACACCTCCGCTCCCTGTTTTGATCATTTATGGTCTGGCAATACTACCTTTTCTTACCCGTTTTTGAGTAATTATGGCTGGACATTCACAGCTTCTTGCATCCGAACACCTCTTCTCTGCTTTTGATGATGAATAGTCCGGCATTCTTACCTTTTCTAACACATTTTTCAGTAATTATTGTCGGTCATTCACACCTTTCTCATCAGCTTTTTGCAAATTATGATCTGACATTCACACCTACTTGCAGCCGAACACCTCGGCTTCCGTTTTTGATGGTGTATATTTTGGCATTCGAACCTTTTCTTACCCACTTTTTACAAACTATGCTCGGACATTCACACCTTCTTGCAGCGAAACCCCTCCGCTCCCTCTTTTGATTGTGTATGTTCGGGCATTCGAACCTTTTCTTACCCGCTTTTTACAAACTATGGTCGGACATTCAAACCTTCTTGTGGCCGAACACATCCACTTCTGCTTTTTATGATGTATAGTTGGGCATTCACACCTTTTATTACCCATTTTTCAGTAATTATTGGTTGGAAATTCAGACCTTGCAGCCGAACACCTCCGCTCCCTCTTTTGATCATACATTGTCGGGCATTCGCACCTTGTCTTACCCGCGTTTTACAAACCATGGTCGGACTTTCACACCTTCTTGTAGCCGAACAACTCCGCTCCCGCTATTGATTGTGTAGAGTCGGGTATTTTAACCTTTTCTTACCCGCTTTTTACCAATTATGATCGGACTTTCACACCGTCTTACAGCGGAACACCTCCGCTCCCTCTTTTGATGGTGTATGTTCGGGCATTCAAACTTTTTCTTACCCACTTTTTACAAACTATGGTCGGACCTTCAAACCTTCTTGTAGCAGAACACATCCACTTCTTCTTTTGATGATGTATGGTTGGGCATTCGCACCTTTTCTTACCCATTTTTCAGGAATTATGGGTGGACATTCACACCTACTTGCAGTCGAACAGCTCTGCTCCCACTTTTGATTATGTTTGGTTGGATATTCGAACCTTTTCTTAACTGCTTTTTACAAACTTTGGTCGGACGTTCACACCTTCTTGCAGCCGAACACCTCCGTTTCCGCTTTTGATGGTATATATTCGGGCATTCGAACCTTTTCTTACCCGCTTTTTACCAACTATGGTCGGACATTCACACCTTCTTACAGCGGAAAACCTCCGCTCCCTCTTTTGATGGTGTATGTTCTGGCATTCGAACCTTTTCTTACCCACTTTTTACAAACTATGCTCGGACATTCACACCTTCTTGCAGCGAAACACCTCCGCTCCCTCTTTTGATTGTGTATGTTCGGGCATTTAAACCTTTTCTTACCCGCCTTTTACAAACTATGGTCGGACATTCAAACCTTCTTGTGGCCGCACACATCCACTTCTGCTTGTGATGATGTATAGTTGGGCATTCACACCTTTTCTTACCCATTTCTCAGTAATTATTGGTGGACATTCAGACCTTCTTGCAGCTGAACACCTCTGCTCCCGCTTTTGATGGTGTATAGTCGGGCTTTCGAGGCTTTTCTTCAACGGTGTTTACAAATTATGGTTGGAAATTCAGACCTTGCAGCCGAACACCTCCGCTCCCTCTTTTGATCATACATTGTCGGGCATTCGCACCTTGTCTTACCCGCGTTTTACAAACCATGGTCGGACTTTCACACCTTCTTGTAGCCGAACAACTCCGCTCCCGCTATTGATTGTGTACAGTCGGGTATTTTAACCTTTTCTTACCCGCTTTTTACCAATTATGGTCAGACATTCACACCGTCTTACAGCGGAACACCTCCGCTCCCAATTTTGATGGTGTATGTTCGAGCATTCGAACTTTTTCTTACCCACTTTTTACAAGCTATGGTCGGACATTCAAACCTTCTTGTAGCAGAACACATCCACTTCTTCTTTTGATGATGTATGGTTGGGCATTCGCACCTTTTCTTACCCATTTTTCAGGAATTATGGGTGGAAATTCACACCTACTTGCAGTCGAACAGCTCTGCTCCCACTTTTGATTATGTTTGGTTGGATATTCGAACCTTTTCTTAACTGCTTTTTACAAACTTTGGTCGGACGTTCACACCTTCTTGCAGCCGAACACCTCCGCTTCCGCTTATGATGGTATATATTCGGGCATTCGAACCTTTTCTTACCCGCTTTTTACAAACTATGGTTGGACATTCAAACCTTCTTGTAGCCGAAAACCTCCACTCCCTCTTTTGATCATACATTGTCGGGCATTCGCACCTTTTCTTACCCGCTTTTTACAAACTATGCTCGGACATTCAAACCTTCTTGTAGCCAAACACATCCACTCCTGCTTTTGTTGATGTATGGTTGGGCATTCGAACCTACTTGTTGCCCGCTTTTCATTAATTATGGGTGGACATTCAGACCTACTTGCAGCCGAACACCTCGGCTTCCGCTTTTGATGGTGTATATTTTTGCATTCGAACCTTTTCTTACCCGCTTTTTACAAACCATGGTCGGACTTTCACACCTTCTTTTAGCCGAACAACTCCGCTCCCGCTATTGATTGTGTAGAGTCGGGTATTTTAACCTTTTCTTACCCGCTTTTTACCAACTATGGTTGGACATTCACACCTTCTTACAGCGGAACACCTCCGCTCCCTCTTTTGATGGTGTATGTTCGGGCATTCGAACCTTTTCTTACCCGCTTTTTACAAACTATGCTCGGACATTCACACCTTCTTGCAGCGAAACACCTCCGCTCCCTCTTTTGATTGTGTATGTTCGGGCATTCAAACCTTTTCTTACCCGCCTTTTACAAACTCTGGTTGGACATTCAAACCTTCTTGTGGCCGAACACATCCACTTCTGCTTTTGATGATGTATAGTTGGGCATTCACACCTCTTCTTACCCATTTTTCAGTAATTATTGGTGGACATTCAGACCTTCTTGCAGCTGAACACCTCTGCTCCCGCTTTTGATGGTGTATAGTCGGGCTTTCGAGGCTTTTCTTCAACGGTGTTTACAAATTATGGTCGGAAATTCAGACCTTGCAGCCGAACACCTCCGCTCCCTCTTTTGATCATACATTGTCGGACATTCGCACCTTGTCTTACCCGCGTTTTACAAACCATGGTCGGACATTCACAGCTTCCTCTCCACCATACTTGTATGGTGGGATATTCACACCCACTTGCATCCGAAGACCTCCGCCCCCACTTTTGTTGATATTTAGTCGGTCGTTCACACCTTACCCGTTTTCTTGCCGCCAAACACCTCTGATCTCGCTTTTGATGATGTAAGATTGGGCATTCAGACCTTGCTTTTCCTGCTTTTCACCAACTATAGACGGACATTCACACCTTCTTGCAGCCGAACACTTCCGCTCCACCTTTTAGGTTTCTATCACACCTTTTTTTTCACCGCTTTTTATAGATTATGGTTGGAAATTCTCAACCACTCATCCGAAGACCTCTCCTCCCGCTTTTGTTAATATATTTGAACTTTAGTCAGACATTCACACCTACTTGCAGCCGAACACCACCTCTCTAGCTTTTGATGATGTATGGTCCGGCATTCTTACCGTTTCTAACACATTTTTCAGCAATTATGGTAGGACATTCACACCTTCTTGCAGCTGAACACCTCCTCTCCCACTTATGATCATGTGCAGATTGATTTTCGAAAATTTTCTTTCATGTTTTCTAGCAATTAATGATGGACATTTAGACCTTCTTGCAGCTGAACACCTCCGCTCCCGCTTTTGATCATACATTGTCAGGCATTCGAACCTTGTCTTACAAACTTTAGTCAAACATTCACACCTTTTTGCAGCCGAACACAGTTTTTTTCAGCCGAACTTGGGCATTCGAACCTTTTCATACCCACTTTTTACCAACTATGGTCGGACATTCAAACCTTCTTGTAGCCGAACACATCCAGTCCTGCTTTTGATGATGTATGTTCAGGCATTCGAACCTTTTCTTACCAGCTTTTTACAAACTATGCTCGGACATTCAAACCTTCTTGTAGCCGAACACATCCACTCCTGCTTTTGATGATGTATGGTTGGGCATTCGAACCTACTTGTTGCCCGCTTTTCATTAATTATGGGTGGACATTCACACCTTGTCGCAGCCAAACACCTCCGCTCCCTGTTTTGATCATGTATGGTTGGACATTCGCACCTTTTCTCACCTGCTTTTTGCAAACTATGGTCGGCCATTCACAGCTTCCTCTCCACCATACTTCTATGGTGGGATATTCACACCCACTTGCATCCGAAGACCTCCGCCCCCACTTTTGTTGATATTTAGTCGGTCATTCGCACCTTACCCGCTTTTGGCAAACTATGGCCTTCTTGCAGCCAAAAACCTCTGATCTCGCTTTTGATGATGTAAGGTTGGGCATTCAGACCTTGCTTCACCTGCTTTTCACCAAATATAGTCGGACATTCACACCTTCTTGCAGCCGAACACTTCCGCTCCACCTTTTAGTTTTCTATGTGGCATTCACACCTTTTTTTTCACCGCATTTTATAAAAACACCACAGGAACACCGTATTGAGGCTTTGTTCTGACCGCTCATTCGGTGTCGCATTTCTTTCAAGCAATTCTCCTGGTTAGCCCGCACTCGGCTTGCTCCCAGAGCCGTGTTAAAGTCTACTTCGCATTCACTCTCTTTTCTCAGCAGACTAAAAGAAAGTTTCATCTTAGGCTCCCTGAAACTTCCATCCTGCACCGCTGTTTGCTTTTTCACAAGAGCAGAGGAGAGCGCACCGTTCCCAGGGGCACTACAGTACCGGGTCGATGCTTGGAGTGAACGGAGCAAGCTCCTTTTTCAACTCCTATTGATACAAATCCATTTAATATGTAGTCCTCGCATAGAGGACACATCAGACATTAAACTGATAAGAACAGATACTACACTTGATCTTAGCCAAAAGGCCGAGAAGCGATAACTGTCCACTGGTTCACGTCCGAGGGCCCTTCCTGGCACAATGCGCACTTGTAGCGGTGTTCTTTTTATGGCCATAGTGTCACTTTGCACCTCGGCCCACCCGCTGCACTGAGCACTCTTCAGCCCTTTTAAATGGTATAACTTTACACTACCGCACGCTCCAGCGAGCACCATTCAAGCAACAACTTTGCTCTCCAGCTTCGAACATTGGCACAGTCGCAACAAGTAAGGCGACTCTACTCAGAGAAGTCACTCTGCACAGTAATAAGATTTCTTTTGCACAGACAGAAAGGGCTTCATCCGCAAAGGTAAAGGCTGCCAAAAATAGAAACAACTCATTAGTGCTGCTCAACGTTGTACTTTGCAGTAAAAGAAAGAACAAATCTAAAGATTCAGGAATCCGAGAATAAGCTTACTTCCATGAGTTCTTCACGATTTCGGATTTTGCTATAAAATGAATTCCTTCACTCAAACTAAATTAAAACTGCTAAACCGCTAATCTGTTACATGCAAGGCAGATGTCAAATTCACCGAAATAGGATCTAAGGGTATTTGGCCAATCGAGCTGTAGCAGCTTCGGTAAAAGAGTATAAGTTGAAGAGTTTGTGAATAAAGGTGTGCGCACACATAGTGAGTTGTAGGAAAATAGGCAGGGAGCAATGCCGGCTGGGGTATAGGTTCTTGTATGTTGTCTGACTGTTTGATTTGAATGTGTTGTGTAAGTGTCCTGTTGAATGTTACATGTTTGGGCTTTGACACGCTTCACTGTGGTTGTTAACTGTGTGGTGTGTCCTGAAATGTTATATGTTTGGGCTGTGTGACATGCTTAATGCTTTTCAGTAGCAACCCACTTATTCATATATAGCAACTGACAACATAAGAAGTCCGGACATACTTTGATAGTAGTTGTAGAAGTATCCTTATTGATAATAGATAAACTAATTCATAGTGATAGAACAGTAGATGAACAGGTGCCTGCACATGTCTCATGAAAATAAAATGGGTGTATGATTGCTGACGGCAGAGCAATACTGCCAAACTTATGAGTTCTTGTGGCAAACTTGATTCAGTGTCTTGACGTGTATACGCTGTTTCGCTGACTTGTCACAAGAAACAAAGTGTGTTTGATAAGATCCGACCATTTTATTACGGGAGGATCAGTATGTATGGATTCTGATGTGACTGATAAACTCATTCGTATCTTAAGCATAATCTAATACGTGAGACAACGCCCTGGCACACAATCAAAAAAAAAAAAGAGAGAGCGGTTTTGTGTCCCCACAGTCCATAATGTAGAAAAGAGAGAAAAAAGCCTTTCTGATTTGTTGTGTGTGCTCACAGTGCAGAGTGTAGAGAAAAGAGAGAAAAGAAAGCCGTTTTGGTGTCACGGGTGTTGTGACTTACACACACACATTTCTGAATTGAGAAAGGAAATTATTTTAGAGGAAGCACTAGAGTTTAGATCCCACATTTGTTGATAGGCATTCATTTAATTTTTCTTTTAATCAGTTTTAAAGTAAATACTAACTGAGAAATGAAAAAGGTGAAGAGTTTAGAAGCTTGGTTCAAGAGCAAAACTTGGTTTATGATCAGCTGAGTCTCTAAACAGAACAGCAAAGGGCTTCATCGAACATTTAAAAAAGATTCAGATTGTTAGAATATCCAGAATTTATAGGAATGGTGGTGATTACTCTTATTTTCTAGAATGGAAATAACTGCACCATGTCTGTTTTATGAATTTAAGGGGCTAAAAAGTTTTGTTCTCGTTTTTCTATGATTAACCGAATGTATGTGAGAGTCCAAACAGACAGAAGGGTTACGGCCGAGCGCTGGACCTTCCAAAAAAGATGAGACAGGCTGGACCCGTGCCATACTAGTTAAGGCCTGCCTGTGGATTACAGGTTCTTTAAACTCTCACACACACAAACTCACACACGTTCGCACACATACACCCATACACACACACATTCTTGAACTTGCTGCAAGATTAAACCTTTGCATTAACTGACTCCAGCAACTCTGAGTCTCATTGAGAGACTTTTCTCAACAATTGGGTCCTCAAACCAGATCTCAACGTTTTTTCCGCTGTCCAGGGTCGGAGCTGAAACCGTGCACGGGGGAGTCCAGTACTCCTAATGAAAGACCCCCTGCTGAATTGCGGTAATTAGGGGCCAGTGTCCACTGAAAGGGGGAAAAAGGGACGAGATCGTACTTTTGAATCAATGGCCAGAAGCCATTGGCAGTGCAGGCATCAACAATAATGGTGTTATTTCACCCATTAACACTTAAGGTACCTCATGCAGTGGCTGTGATATGGTTACTTAACAAAATATCTTTACCAGACATCTCTCCTACATAACAGTTCTTCTTTCACAGCCACACCTTGTTGTCGAGAGATGTGCTACACTTAATCCATCCACACTGCTACCTACCCCACAGATGGAAAGCCAGAAATAACCATCAGTGTTTTACCCAGGCCAGACTTAACTGATATACGTTATGAAAATGCAGAAATAACTATATTTATTCAACAGATCAAGGAAAAAAACCCTGATGGCACAAATGCTACAGGATTTGCAGTAGTAACAGAAACTGAAGTTTTCTTAAAACAACCACTACCAAAAAATTACTCTGTTCAAGCAGTCGAATTGGTAGCTTTAACTGAAGCTTGTAAATTAAATAACAAAAAGGTTGTTAACGTTTACACTGACAGTCAGTATGCCTTCTCAACTGTACATGTGTTAACACAGCATTGGGAAAACAGGTATGTTGACATCCACAGCTAAATGTATAAACTACAAATATTTTAGCATTATTAGATGTTATTCAATTGCCATCTACAATAGACTCGTATGAATGACCGGAAGGAAAACCATACTGCCAAAGAATTTGTTTAAATATGCTGCAGTATTGAGCCACGGACCATGTCATGTCTCAACAGGAGGGATGGAAGCAATAATGAACCAGGTTTTTACAGCATATGGTTTTACTAATTATTAAAAACATTTTTTTAGAATAAATAAATGAATAAAGTTTTGTCTAGCAGGTCAAATATGTGCAAAATACATTCCACAGGGCAATCTAAGACCAAAACGAAGATAATTCCCTAAGCCAGTGTATCTTTTTCAACATATTTGTTTGGATTTCATTATTTCATTATTTTGTAGATTTCATTGAACTAAATTAATGTTAAGGGAAACGATTCTGCTCAGTGACAACAGAGGTTTTTACCAAATGGTCTGAAATATTTCCATGTGCACAAGCAGATGCACTCTCAGTAGCAAAATCACGCGTAAAATAACTCATTTCTAGATTTGAAATTCCTGAAAAGATCTTCAGTGATAATTTGACACACTTTGTAAACAATGTCATCTCACTGATGGCAAAGAACTTAAAATAGACCTTAGAAACCACTGTGATATAGAAGGTTTCGCTAACACATTGGAATTGTTTTACTATTTACATATGCATGTGCAGTGAAGAATTGCTTGCTGCTGATAAATGCAAAGAAGAACAGCTTACACATAAATGCTCACATATAGGCTGCTGAATGCAATGAAGACCTGCTTATCCAGTAAAGTTCAATGTCAATGTGTAATATTCAATTAGGATTTGCAAAACAGTGAAGTTAAACAATGAATGGGTCCATAGTCGGTATGAGAAGACTACAGGAATATTTACCTGGGTGTACGTTCAAACAGAGATGAGAAAATTGCGATAAATTATTGTTTGTTTGTTTGTTAGTATGTATATGAATGTTATGTGTATAAACTGTGTTGAGTTGTAGTTACTCAGTAGTGTCTCAGTGAAACAACCGACGGGGGAAGCCTTGCGGTGACAACAAAAGCAGTGTTTTACTGATCAGTCAAGTTGCTCCAGTGTACTCCATACAAACTGGTTGGCTACTGAAGGGATATAAAATGGGGAATACTTGTTTTAAAGCAAACAAGGAATTAGATGGGAAAAATACATGTTTTAACGGGACCCAGACAATATTAAATACTCAGACAGATGGGAGAAGAAGTGTAGTTTTGTAGGAAATCACAAAATTATTACATAAAATGAGTGAAATCAATTGAAGAATGCCTTTCTGAAGAGCTGTTTACCACAGATGAGCAGCTTTGCGACCAAGCACATTGTAGATCGCTTTACTGCCAAAATGATCTAGTTTAATGGATTGGTTTAGACATTTATAACAGCATTTTAAGAACAAAGAGAGAAACAAAAAGGGACAACGCTTCATGGTGGAAGGTGATGTATAAATAACTGTGTATATGATGAAGGAGAGACCATTTGAGCAGCACAGCCATTTCGCAGCACAGGGACAGCAGTCCAAGTTAAAGGATCTCCCATGTGGTATCACCTGTCACACTGTGTCAAGGCATCAAAAGAAGAAAAAATCACCAAACTCAAGGACAAAGAGACGAAGACTCCGGTGAACGAAGAGAGATGACTTACAAACCAGAAATACAAAAGGATGCTCGATATCAAGATCCAGAAGAAGAGGCTAACAATGCCACGAACACTTACGATGCTGGGAATGATGCCAGCAATGAACAGAGAAGAAGATTCAGTGTCATCAATCTGCAACACGTGCCTCTAATGAGGGGGTGAATATAGAATCCTCAACGATTACAACGTCTCTGGGAACTGTGACAACAACAAGGTTTAAACCATTTTGATATATATTGTAACCTATTGGCTAAGGAATAGTGCTGAAAATGAGGTAAATCTAATCCACCACTGTCCTTGGTCTTCTGTAGGGTTTTTAAACTAATACGTGGTGGTTTGTTTTTCCACAGAAATTTGGAGATGCATGAATCTAGTGACTTAAACCAAGTAGCAGATGGTTTTATGGGGATCATTGAGAACAAATAGTTAACTTTTGGTAGTATCATCATTTTAATGGTTGTAACTCTCCCCATAAGTGATATAGGTAAGGACTTCCAACGAGAGAGATCGTCCTCTACTCTCTTTACTAATTGCACATAATCCATCTGTACTTATCAGTTTAATATGTGATATGTCTATGCAAGGACTACATATTAAATGGATTTTTATCAATAGGAGTTGAAAAAGGAGTTTGCTCCGTTCACTCCAAGCATCGACCCGGTACTGCAGTGCCGCTGGGAACGGTGCGCTCTCCTCTGCTCTTGTGAAAAAGCTAACAGCGGTGCAGGATGGAAGTTTCTTTTAGTCTGCTGAGAAAAGAGAGTGAATGCGAAGTAGACTTTAACACGGCTCTGGGAGCGAGCCGAGTGCGGGCTAACCAGGAGAAATGCTTGAAAGAAACGCGACACCGAATGAGCGGTCAGAACAAAGCCTCAATACGGTGTTCCTGTGGTGTTTTTATAAAATGCTGTGAAAATAAAGGTGGGAATGCCCCATAGAAAACTAAAAGGTGGAGCGGAAGTGTTCGGCTGCAAGAAGGTGTGAATGTCCGACTATATTTGGTGAAAAGCAGGTGAAGCAAGGTCTGAATGCCCAACCTTACATCATCAAAAGCGAGATCAGAGGTTTTTGGCTGCAAGAAGGCCATAGTTTGCCAAAAGCGGGTAAGGTGCGAATGACCGACTAAATATCAACAAAAGTGGGGGCGGAGGTCTTCGGATGCAAGTGGGTGTGAATATCCCACCATACAAGTATGGTGGAGAGGAAGCTGTGAATGGCCGACCATAGTTTGCAAAAAGCGGGTGAGAAAAGGTGCGAATGTCCAACCATACATGATCGAAACAGGGTGTTTGGCTGCGACAAGGTGTGAATGTCCACCCATAATTAATGAAAAGCGGGCAACAAGTAGGTTCGAATGCCATACCATACATCATCAAAAGCAGGAGTGGATGTGTTTGGCTACAAGAATGTTTGAATGTCCGAGCATAGTTTGTAAAAAGCGGGTAAGAAAAGGTTCGAATGCCCGAACATACACCATCAAAAGAGGGAGCGGAGGTGTTCCGCTGTAAGACGGTGTGAATGTCCGACCATAGTTGGTAAAAAGTGGGTATGAAAAGGTGCGAATGCCCAAATTCGGCTGCAAAAAACTGTGTTCGGCTGCAAAAAGGTGTGAATGTTCGACTAAAGTTTGTAAAAAGCGGGTAAGACAAGGTGCGAATGCCTGACAATGTATGATCAAAAGCGGGAGCGGAGGTGTTCAGCTGCAAGAAGGTCTAAATGTCCATAATTAATTGCTAGAAAACATGAAAGAAAATTTTCGAAAATCAATCCGCACATGATCATAAGTGGGAGAGGAGGTGTTCAGCTGCAAGAAGGTGTGAATATCCTACCATAATTGCTGAAAAATGTGTTAGAAACGGTAAGAATCCCGGACCATACCTCATCAAAAGCTAGAGAGGTGGTGTTCGGCTACAAGTAGGTGTGAATGTCTGACTAAAGTTCAAATATATTAACAAAAGCGGGAGGAGAGGTCATCGGATGAGTGGTTGAGAATTTCCAACCATAATCTATAAAATGCGGTGAAAAAAAAGGTGTGATAGAAACCTAAAAGGTGGAGCGGAAGTGTTCGGCTGCAAGAAGGTGTGAATGTCCATCTATAGTTGGTGAAAAGCAGGAAAAGCAAGGTCTGAATGCCCAATCTTACATCATCAAAAGCGAGATCAGAGGTGTTTGGCGGCAAGAAAACGGGTAAGGTGTGAATGACCGACTAAATATCAACAAAAGTGGGGGCGGAGATCTTCGGATGCAAGTGGGTGTGAATATCCCACCATACAAGTATGGTGGAGAGGAAGCTGTGAATGGCCGACCATAGTTTGCAAAAAGCGGGTGAGAAAAGGTGCGAATGTCCAACCACACATGATCAAAACAGGGAGCGGAGGTGTTTGGCTGTGACAAGGTGTGAATGTCCACCCATAATTAATGAAAAGCGGGCAACAAGTAGGTTCGAATGCCCAACCATACATCAACAAAAGCAGGAGTGGATGTGTTTGGCTACAAGAAGGTTTGAATGTCCGAGCATAGTTTGTAAAAAGCGGGTAAGAAAAGGTGCGAATGCCCGACAAAGTATGATCAAAAGAGGGAGTGGAGGTTTTCGGCTACAAGGTTTGAATGTACGACCATAGTTTGTAAAAAGCGGGTAAGAAAAGGTGCAAATGCCCGAACATACACCATCAAAAGAGGGAGCGGAGGTGTTACACTTGAAAGACGGTGTGAATGTCCGACCATAGTTGGTAAAAAGTGGGTAAGAAAAGGTTCGAATGCCCGAATATATACCATCAAAAGCGGAAGCGGAGGTGTTCGGCTGCAAGAAGGTGTGAACGTCCGACCAAAGTTTGTAAAAAGCAGTTAAGAAAAGGTTCGAATATCCAACCAAACATAATCAAAAGTGGGAGCAGAGCTGTTCGACTGCAAGTAGGTGTGAATATCCACCCATAATTCCTGAAAAATGGGTAAGAAAAGGTGCGAATGCCCAACCATACATCATCAAAAGAAGAAGTGGATGTGTTCTGCTACAAGAAGGTTTGAATGTCCGACCATAGTTTGTAAAAAGCGGGTAAGAAAAAGTTCGAATGCCCGAACATACACCATCAAAAGAGGGAGCGGAGGTGTTCCGCTGTAAGATGCTGCGAATGTCCGACCATAGTTGGTAAAAAGCGGGTAAGAAAAGGTTAAAAAACCGGACTGTACACAATCAATAGCGGGAGCGGAGTTGTTCGGCTACTAAAAGGTGTGAAAGTCCGACCATGGTTTGTAAAAAGCCGGTAAGAAAAGGTGCGAATGCCGGACAATGTATGATCAAAAGAGGGAACGGAGGTGTCATATTATTATTATTATATATCATATGTCATATGTCATAAACTGCTTTGTCATATTTTTCAGCAAGTATGGTCGGACATTCACACCTACTCACAGCCGAACACCTCCGCTCCCGCATTTGATGGTGTATAGTCGGGCATTCTCACCATTTCTCATCAGGTTTTTGCAAATTATGATCTGACATTCACACCTGCTTTTGATGATGTATGGTTGGGCATTTGCACCTTTTTTTACCCATTTTTCAGGAATTATGGGTGGACATTCACACCTTCTTGCAGCTGAACACCTCCTCTCCCGCATATGATCATGTGCGGTTTGATATTCGAAAATTTTCTTTCATGTTTTTTAGCAATTATTGATGGACATTGAGACCTTCTTGCAGCTGAACACCTCTGCTCCCGCTTTTGATGGTGTATAGTCGGGCTTCCGAGCCTTTTCTTCCCCGGTTTTTACAAATTATGGTTGGACATTCAGACCTTCTTGCAGCCGAAAACCTCCGCTCCCTCTTTTGATCATACATTGTCGGGCATTGACACCTTTTCTTAACCGCTTTTTACAAAACATGGTCGGACTTTCACACCTTCTTGTAGCCGAACACATCCCTTCCCGCTATTGATTGTGTACAGACGGCCATTTTAACCTTTTCTTACCCGCTTTTTACCAACTACGGTCGGACATTCACACCTTCTTATGGCGGAACACCTCCGCTCCCTCTTTTGATGGTGTATGTTCGGGCATTCGAACCTTTTCTTACCCGCTTTTAACAAACTATGCTCGGACATTCAAACCTTGTAGCCGAACACATCCAGTCCTGCTTTTGATGATGTATGGTTGGCCATTCGAACTTTTTCTTACCCGCTTTTTACCAACTACGGTCGGACATTCACACCTTCTTATGGCGGAACACCTCCGCTCCCTCTTTTGATGTTGTATGTTTGGGCATTCGAACCTTTTCTTACCCGCTTTTTACAAACTATGGTCAGACATTCAAACCTTCTTGTAGCCGAACACATCCAGTTCTGCTTTTGAGGATGTATGGTCGGACTTTCACACCTTTTAGTAGCCAAACCACTCCGCTCCCGCTATTGATTGTGTACAGTCGGGTATTTTAACCTTTTCTTACCCGCTTTTTACCAATTATGGTCGGACATTCACACCTTCTTACAGCGGAACACCTCCGCTCCCTGTTTTGATCATTTATGGTCTGGCAATACTACCTTTTCTTACCCGTTTTTGAGTAATTATGGCTGGACATTCACAGCTTCTTGCATCCGAACACCTCTTCTCTGCTTTTGATGATGAATAGTCCGGCATTCTTACCTTTTCTAACACATTTTTCAGTAATTATTGTCGGTCATTCACACCTTTCTCATCAGCTTTTTGCAAATTATGATCTGACATTCACACCTACTTGCAGCCGAACACCTCGGCTTCCGTTTTTGATGGTGTATATTTTGGCATTCGAACCTTTTCTTACCCACTTTTTACAAACTATGCTCGGACATTCACACCTTCTTGCAGCCGAACACATCCACTTCTGCTTTTTATGATGTATAGTTGGGCATTCACACCTTTTCTTACCCATTTTTCAGTAATTATTGGTTGGAAATTCAGTCCTTGCAGCCGAACACCTCCGCTCCCTCTTTTGATCATACATTGTCGGGCATTCGCACCTTGTCTTACCTGCGTTTTACAAACCATGGTCGGACTTTCACACCTTCTTGTAGCCGAACAACTCCGCTCCCGCTATTGATTGTGTACAGTCGGGTATTTTAACCTTTTCTTACCCGCTTTTTACCAATTATGGTCGGACATTCACACCGTCTTACAGCGGAACACCTCCGCTTCCAATTTTGATGGTGTATGTTCGAGCATTCGAACTTTTTCTTACCCACTTTTTACAAACTATGGTCGGACATTCAAACCTTCTTGTAGCAGAACACATCCACTTCTTCTTTTGATGATGTATGGTTGGGCATTCGCACCTTTTCTTACCCATTTTTCAGGAATTATGGGTGGAAATTCACACCTACTTGCAGTCGAACAGCTCTGCTCCCACTTTTGATTATGTTTGGTTGGATATTCGAACCTTTTCTTAACTGCTTTTTACAAACTTTGGTCGGACGTTCACACCTTCTTGCAGCCGAACACCTCCGCTTCCGCTTATGATGGTATATATTCGGGCATTCGAACCTTTTCTTACCCGCTTTTTACCAACTATGGTCGGACATTCGCACCATCTTACAGCGGAACACCTCCGCTCCCTCTTTTGATGGTGTATGTTCGGGAATTCGCACCTTTTCTTACCCGCTTTTTACAAACTATGGTTGGACATTCAAACCTTCTTGTAGCCGAAAACCTCCACTCCCTCTTTTGATCATACATTGTCGGGCATTCGCACCTTTTCTTACCCGCTTTTTGCAAACTATGCTCGGACATTCAAACCTTCTTGTAGCCAAACGCATCCACTCCTGCTTTTGTTGATGTATGGTTGGGCATTCGAACCTACTTGTTGCCCGCTTTTCATTAATTATGGGTGGACATTCAGACCTACTTGCAGCCGAACACCTCGGCTTCCGCTTTTGATGGTGTATATTTTTGCATTCGAACCTTTTCTTACCCGCTTTTTACAAACCATGGTCGGACTTTCACACCTTCTTTTAGCCGAACAACTCCGCTCCCGCTATTGATTGTGTAGAGTCGGTTATTTTAACCTTTTCTTACCCGCTTTTTACCAACTATGGTTGGACATTCACACCTTCTTACAGCGGAACACCTCCGCTCCCTCTTTTGATGGTGTATGTTCGGGCATTCGAACCTTTTCTTACCCGCTTTTTACAAACTATGCTCGGACATTCACACCTTCTTGCAGCGGAACACCTCTGCTCCCTCTTTTGATGGTGTATGTTCGGGCATTCGAACCTTTTCTTACCCACTTTTTACAAACTATGCTCGGACATTCACACCTTCTTGCAAAGAAACACCTCCGCTCCCTCTTTTGATTGTGTATGTTCGGGCATTCAAACCTTTTCTTACCCGCCTTTTACAAACTATGGTCGGACATTCAAACCTTCTTGTGGCCGAACACATCCACTTCTGCTTTTGATGATGTATAGTTGGGCATTCACACCTTTTCTTACCCATTTTTCAGTAATTATTGGTGGACATTCAGACCTTCTTGCAGCTGAACACCTCTGCTCCCGCTTTTGATGGTGTATAGTCGGGCTTTCGAGGCTTTTCTTCAACGGTGTTTACAAATTATGGTTGGAAATTCAGACCTTGCAGCCGAACACCTCCGCTCCCTCTTTTGATCATACATTGTCGGACATTCGCACCTTGTCTTACCCGCGTTTTACAAACCATGGTCGGACATTCACAGCTTCCTCTCCACCATACTTGTATGGTGGGATATTCACACCCACTTGCATCCGAAGACCTCCGCCCCCACTTTTGTTGATATTTAGTCGGTCATTCACACCTAACCCGTTTTCTTGCAGCCAAACACCTCTGATCTCGCTTTTGATGATGTAAGATTGGGCATTCAGACCTTGCTTTTCCTGCTTTTCACCAACTATAGACGGACATTCACACCTTCTTGCAGCCGAACACTTCCGCTCCACCTTTTAGGTTTCTATCACACCTTTTTTTTCACCGCATTTTATAGATTACGGTTGGAAATTCTCAACCACTCATCCGAAGAGCTCTCCTCCCGCTTTTGTTAATATATTTGAACTTTAGTCAGACATTCACACCTACTTGCAGCCGAACACCACCTCTCTAGCTTTTGATGATGTATGGTCCGGCATTCCTACCGTTTCTAACACATTTTTCAGCAATTATGGTAGGACATTCACACCTTCTTGCAGCTGAACACCTCCTCTCCCACTTATGATCATATGCAGATTGATTTTCGAAAATTTTCTTTCATGTTTTCTAGCAATTAATGATGGACATTTAGACCTTCTTGCAGCTGAATACCTCCGCTCCCGCTTTTGATCATACATTGTCAGGCATTCGAACCTTGTCTTACAAACTTTAGTCAAACATTCACACCTTTTTGCAGCCGAACACAGTTTTTTTCAGCCGATTTTGGGCATTCGAACCTTTTCATACCCACTTTTTACCAACTATGGTCGGACATTCAAACCTTCTTGTAGCCGAACACATCCAGTCCTGCTTTTGATGATGTATGTTCAGGCATTCGAACCTTTTCTTACCCGCTTTTTACAAACTATGCTCGGACATTCAAACCTTCTTGTAGCCGAACACATCCACTCCTGCTTTTGATGATGTATGGTTGGGCATTCGAACCTACTTGTTGCCCGCTTTTCATTAATTATGGGTGGACATTCACACCTTGTCGCAGCCAAACACCTCCGCTCCCTGTTTTGATCATGTATGGTTGGACATTCGCACCTTTTCTCACCCGCTTTTTGCAAACTATGGTCGGCCATTCACAGCTTCCTCTCCACCATACTTCTATGGTGGGATATTCACACCCACTTGCATCCGAAGACCTCCGCCCCCACTTTTGTTGATATTTAGTCGGTCATTCGCACCTTACCCACTTTTGGCAAACTATGGCCTTCTTGCAGCCAAAAACCTCTGATCTCACTTTTGATAATGTAAGGTTGGGCATTCAGACCTTGCTTCACCTGCTTTTCACCAAATATAGTCGGACATTCACACCTTCTTGCAGCCCAACACTTCCGCTCCACCTTTTAGTTTTCTATGGGGCATTCACACCTTTTTTTTCACCGCATTTTATAAAAACACCACAGGAACACCGTATTGAGGCTTTGTTCTGACCGCTCATTCGGTGTCGCGTTTCTTTCAAGCAATTCTCCTGGTTAGCCCGCACTCGGCTCGCTCCCAGAACCGTGTTAAAGTCTACTTCGCATTCACTCTCTTTTCTCAGCAGACTAAAAGAAAGTTTCATCTTGGGCTCCCTGAAACTTCCATCCTGCACCGCTGTTTGCTTTTTCACAAGAGCAGAGGAGAGCGCACCGTTCCCAGGGGCACTACAGTACCGGGTCGATGCTTGGATTGAACGGAGCAAGCTCCTTTTTCAACTCCTATTGATACAAATCCATTTAATATGTAGTCCTCGCATAGAGGACACATCAGACATTAAACTAATAAGAACAGATACTACACTTGATCTTAGCCAAAAGGCCGAGAAGCGATAACTGTCCACTGGTTCACGTCCGAGGGCCCTTCCTGGCACAATGCGCACTTGTAGCGGTGTTCTTTTTATGGCCATAGTGTCACTTTGCACCTCGGCCCACCCGCTGCACTGAGCACTCTTCAGCCCTTTTAAATGGTATAACTTTACACTACCGCACGCTCCAGCGAGCACCATTCAAGCAACAACTTTGCACTCCAGCTTCGAACATTGGCACAGTCGCAACAAGTAAGGCGACTCTACTCAGAGAAGTCACTCTGCACAGTAACAAGATTTCTTTTGCACAGACAGAAAGGGCTTCATCCGCAAAGGTAAAGCCTGCCAAAAATAGAAACAACTCATTAGTGCTGCTCAACGTTGTACTTTGCAGTAAAACAAAGAGCAAATCTAAAGATTCAGGAATCCGAGAATAAGCTTACTTCCATGAGTTCTTCACGATTTCGGATTTTGCTATAAAATGAATTCCTTCACTCAAACTAAATTAAAACTGCTAAACCGCTAATCTGTTACATGCAAGGCAGATGTCAAATTCACCGAAATAGGATCTAAGGGTATTTGGCCAATCGAGCTGTAGCAGCTTCGGTAAAAGAGTATAAGTTGAAGAGTTTGTGAATAAAGGTGTGCGCACACATAGTGAGTTGTAGGAAAATAGGCAGGGAGCAATGCCGGCTGGGGTATAGGTTCTTGTATGTTGTCTGACTGTTTGATTTGAATGTGTTGTGTAAGTGTCCTGTTGAATGTTACATGTTTGGGCTTTGACACGCTTGACTGTGGTTGTTAACTGTGTGGTGTGTCCTGAAATGTTATATGTTTGGGCTGTGTGACATGCTTAATGCTTTTCAGTAGCAACCCACTTATTGATATATAGCAACTGACAACATAAGAAGTCCGGACATACTTTGATAGTAGTTGTAGAAGTATCCTTATTGATAATAGATAAACTAATTCATAGTGATAGAACAGTAGATGAACAGGTGCCTGCACATGTCTCATGAAAATAAAATGGGTGTATGATTGCTGACGGCAGAGCAATACTGCCAAACTTATGAGTTCTTGTGGCAAACTTGATTCAGTGTCTTGACGTGTATACGCTGTTTCGCTGACTTGTCACAAGAAACAAAGTGTGTTTGATAAGATCCGACCATTTTATTACGGGAGGATCAGTATGTATGGATTCTGATGTGACTGATAAACTCATTCGTATCTTAAGCATAATCTAATACGTGAGACAACGCCCTGGCACACAATCAAAAAAAAAAAAAAGAGAGAGCGGTTTTGTGTCCCCACAGTCCATAATGTAGAAAAGAGAGAAAAAAAGCCTTTCTGATTTGTTGTGTGTGCTCACAGTGCAGAGTGTAGAGAAAAGAGAGAAAAGAAAGCCGTTTTGGTGTCACGGGTGTTGTGACTTACACACACACATTTCTGAATTGAGAAAGGAAATTATTTTAGAGGAAGCACTAGAGTTTAGATCCCACATTTGTTGATAGGCATTCATTTAATTTTTCTTTTAATCAGTTTTAAAGTGAATACTAACTGAGAAATGAAAAAGGTGAAGAGTTTAGAAGCTTGGTTCAAGAGCAAAACTTGGTTTATGATCAGCTGAGTCTCTAAACAGAACAGCAAAGGGCTTCATCGAACATTTAAAAAAGATTCAGATTGTTAGAATATCCAGAATTTATAGGAATGGTGGTGATTACTCTTATTTTCTAGAATGGAAATAACTGCACCATGTCTGTTTTATGAATTTAAGGGGCTAAAAAGTTTTGTTCTCGTTTTTCTATGATTAACCGAATGTATGTGAGAGTCCAAACAGAAAGAAGGGTTACGGCCGAGCGCTGGACCTTCCAAAAAAGATGAGACAGGCTGGACCCGTGCCATACTAGTTAAGGCCTGCCTGTGGATAACAGGTTCTTTAAACTCTCACACACACAAACTCACACACGTTCGCACACATACACCCATACACACACACATTCTTGAACTTGCTGCAAGATTAAACCTTTGCATTAACTGACTCCAGCAACTCTGAGTCTCATTGAGAGACTTTTCTCAACAATTGGGTCCTCAAACCAGATCTCAACGTTTTTTCCGCTGTCCAGGGTCGGAGCTGAAACCGTGCACGGGGGAGTCCAGTACTCCTAATGAAAGACCCCCTGCTGAATTGCGGTAATTAGGGGCCAGTGTCCACTGAAAGGGGGAAAAAGGGACGAGATCGTACTTTTGAATCAATGGCCAGAAGCCATTGGCAGTGCAGGCATCAACAATAATGGTGTTATTTCACCCATTAACACTTAAGGTACCTCATGCAGTGGCTGTGATATGGTTACTTAACAAAATATCTTTACCAGACATCTCTCCTACATAACAGTTCTTCTTTCACAGCCACACCTTGTTGTCGAGAGATGTGCTACACTTAATCCATCCACACTGCTACCTACCCCACAGATGGAAAGCCAGAAATAACCATCAGTGTTTTACCCAGGCCAGACTTAACTGATATACGTTATGAAAATGCAGAAATAACTATATTTATTCAACAGATCAAGGAAAAAAACCCTGATGGCACAAATGCTACAGGATTTGCAGTAGTAACAGAAACTGAAGTTTTCTTAAAACAACCACTACCAAAAAATTACTCTGTTCAAGCAGTCGAATTGGTAGCTTTAACTGAAGCTTGTAAATTAAATAACAAAAAGGTTGTTAACGTTTACACTGACAGTCAGTATGCCTTCTCAACTGTACATGTGTTAACACAGCATTGGGAAAACAGGTATGTTGACATCCACAGCTAAATGTATAAACTACAAATATTTTAGCATTATTAGATGTTATTCAATTGCCATCTACAATAGACTCGTATGAATGACCGGAAGGAAAACCATACTGCCAAAGAATTTGTTTAAATATGCTGCAGTATTGAGCCACGGACCATGTCATGTCTCAACAGGAGGGATGGAAGCAATAATGAACCAGGTTTTTACAGCATATGGTTTTACTAATTATTAAAAACATTTTTTTAGAATAAATAAATGAATAAAGTTTTGTCTAGCAGGTCAAATATGTGCAAAATACATTCCACAGGGCAATCTAAGACCAAAACGAAGATAATTCCCTAAGCCAGTGTATCTTTTTCAACATATTTGTTTGGATTTCATTATTTCATTATTTTGTAGATTTCATTGAACTAAATTAATGTTAAGGGAAACGATTCTGCTCAGTGACAACAGAGGTTTTTACCAAATGGTCTGAAATATTTCCATGTGCACAAGCAGATGCACTCTCAGTAGCAAAATCACGCGTAAAATAACTCATTTCTAGATTTGAAATTCCTGAAAAGATCTTCAGTGATAATTTGACACACTTTGTAAACAATGTCATCTCACTGATGGCAAAGAACTTAAAATAGACCTTAGAAACCACTGTGATATAGAAGGTTTCGCTAACACATTGGAATTGTTTTACTATTTACATATGCATGTGCAGTGAAGAATTGCTTGCTGCTGATAAATGCAAAGAAGAACAGCTTACACATAAATGCTCACATATAGGCTGCTGAATGCAATGAAGACCTGCTTATCCAGTAAAGTTCAATGTCAATGTGTAATATTCAATTAGGATTTGCAAAACAGTGAAGTTAAACAATGAATGGGTCCATAGTCGGTATGAGAAGACTACAGGAATATTTACCTGGGTGTACGTTCAAACAGAGATGAGAAAATTGCGATAAATTATTGTTTGTTTGTTTGTTAGTATGTATATGAATGTTATGTGTATAAACTGTGTTGAGTTGTAGTTACTCAGTAGTGTCTCAGTGAAACAACCGACGGGGGAAGCCTTGCGGTGACAACAAAAGCAGTGTTTTACTGATCAGTCAAGTTGCTCCAGTGTACTCCATACAAACTGGTTGGCTACTGAAGGGATAGAAAATGGGGAATACTTGTTTTAAAGCAAACAAGGAATTAGATGGGAAAAATACATGTTTTAACGGGACCCAGACAATATTAAATACTCAGACAGATGGGAGAAGAAGTGTAGTTTTGTAGGAAATCACAAAATTATTACATAAAATGAGTGAAATCAATTGAAGAATGCCTTTCTGAAGAGCTGTTTACCACAGATGAGCAGCTTTGCGACCAAGCACATTGTAGATCGCTTTACTGCCAAAATGATCTAGTTTAATGGATTGGTTTAGACATTTATAACAGCATTTTAAGAACAAAGAGAGAAACAAAAAGGGACAACGCTTCATGGTGGAAGGTGATGTATAAATAACTGTGTATATGATGAAGGAGAGACCATTTGAGCAGCACAGCCATTTCGCAGCACAGGGACAGCAGTCCAAGTTAAAGGATCTCCCATGTGGTATCACCTGTCACACTGTGTCAAGGCATCAAAAGAAGAAAAAATCACCAAACTCAAGGACAAAGAGACGAAGACTCCGGTGAACGAAGAGAGAGGACTTACAAACCAGAAATACAAAAGGATGCTCGATATCAAGATCCAGAAGAAGAGGCTAACAATGCCACGAACACTTACGATGCTGGGAATGATGCCAGCAATGAACAGAGAAGAAGATTCAGTGTCATCAATCTGCAACACGTGCCTCTAATGAGGGGGTGAATATAGAATCCTCAACGATTACAACGTCTCTGGGAACTGTGACAACAACAAGGTTTAAACCATTTTGATATATATTGTAACCTATTGGCTAAGGAATAGTGCTGAAAATGAGGTAAATCTAATCCACCACTGTCCTTGGTCTTCTGTAGGGTTTTTAAACTAATACGTGGTGGTTTGTTTTTCCACAGAAATTTGGAGATGCATGAATCTAGTGACTTAAACCAAGTAGCAGATGGTTTTATGGGGATCATTGAGAACAAATAGTTAACTTTTGGTAGTATCATCATTTTAATGGTTGTAACTCTCCCCATAAGTGATATAGGTAAGGACTTCCAACGAGAGAGATCGTCCTCTACTCTCTTTACTAATTGCACATAATCCATCTGTACTTATCAGTTTAATATGTGATATGTCTATGCAAGGACTACATATTAAATGGATTTTTATCAATAGGAGTTGAAAAAGGAGCTTGCTCCGTTCACTCCAAGCATCGACCCGGTACTGCAGTGCCGCTGGGAACGGTGCGCTCTCCTCTGCTCTTGTGAAAAAGCTAACAGCGGTGCAGGATGGAAGTTTCTTTTAGTCTGCTGAGAAAAGAGAGTGAATGCGAAGTAGACTTTAACACGGCTCTGGGAGCGAGCCGAGTGCGGGCTAACCAGGAGAAATGCTTGAAAGAAACGCGACACCGAATGAGCGGTCAGAACAAAGCCTCAATACGGTGTTCCTGTGGTGTTTTTATAAAATGCGGTGAAAATAAAGGTGTGAATGCCCCATAGAAAACTAAAAGGTGGAGCGGAAGTGTTCGGCTGCAAGAAGGTGTGAATGTCCGACTATATTTGGTGAAAAGCAGGTGAAGCAAGGTCTGAATGCCCAACCTTACATCATCAAAAGCGAGATCAGAGGTTTTTGGCTGCAAGAAGGCCATAGTTTGCCAAAAGCGGGTAAGGTGCGAATGACCGACTAAATATCAACAAAAGTGGGGGCGGAGGTCTTCGGATGCAAGTGGGTGTGAATATCCCACCATACAAGTATGGTGGAGAGGAAGCTGTGAATGGCCGACCATAGTTTGCAAAAAGCGGGTGAGAAAAGGTGCGAATGTCCAACCATACATGATCGAAACAGGGTGTTTGGCTGCGACAAGGTGTGAATGTCCACCCATAATTAATGAAAAGCGGGCAACAAGTAGGTTCGAATGCCATACCATACATCATCAAAAGCAGGAGTGGATGTGTTCGGCTACAAGAAGGTTTGAATGTCCGAGCATACACCATCAAAAGAGGGAGCGGAGGTGTTCCGCTGTAAGACGGTGTGAATGTCCGACCATAGTTGGTAAAAAGTGGGTATGAAAAGGTGCGAATGCCCAAATTCGGCTGCAAAAAACTGTGTTCGGCTGCAAAAAGGTGTGAATGTTCGACTAAAGTTTGTAAAAAGCGGGTAAGACAAGGTGCGAATGCCTGACAATGTATGATCAAAAGCGGGAGCGGAGGTGTTCAGCTGCAAGAAGGTCTAAATGTCCATAATTAATTGCTAGAAAACATGAAAGAAAATTTTCGAAAATCAATCCGCACATGATCATAAGTGGGAGAGGAGGTGTTCAGCTGCAAGAAGGTGTGAATATCCTACCATAATTGCTGAAAAATGTGTTAGAAACGGTAAGAATCCCGGACCATACCTCATCAAAAGCTAGAGAGGTGGTGTTCGGCTACAAGTAGGTGTGAATGTCTGACTAAAGTTCAAATATATTAACAAAAGCGGGAGGAGAGGTCTTCGGATGAGTGGTTGAGAATTTCCAACCATAATCTATAAAATGCGGTGAAAAAAAAGGTGTGATAGAAACCTAAAAGGTGGAGCGGAAGTGTTCGGCTGCAAGAAGGTGTGAATGTCCATCTATAGTTGGTGAAAAGCAGGAAAAGCAAGGTCTGAATGCCCAATCTTACATCATCAAAAGCGAGATCAGAGGTGTTTGGCGGCAAGAAAACAGGTAAGGTGTGAATGACCGACTAAATATCAACAAAAGTGGGGGCGGAGATCTTCGGATGCAAGTGGGTGTGAATATCCCACCATACAAGTATGGTGGAGAGGAAGCTGTGAATGGCCGACCATAGTTTGCAAAAAGCGGGTGAGAAAAGGTGCGAATGTCCAACCATACATGATCAAAAGAGGGAGCGGAGGTGTTTGGCTGTGACAAGGTGTGAATGTCCACCCATAATTAATGAAAAGCGGGCAACAAGTAGGTTCGAATGCCCAACCATACATCAACAAAAGCAGGAGTGGATGTGTTTGGATACAAGAAGGTTTGAATGTCCGAGCATAGTTTGTAAAAAGCGGGTAAGAAAAGGTGCGAATGCCCGACAAAGTATGATCAAAAGAGGGAGTGGAGGTTTTCGGCTACAAGGTTTGAATGTACGACCATAGTTTGTAAAAAGCGGGTAAGTAAAGGTGCGAATGCCCGAACATACACCATCAAAAGAGGGAGCGGAGGTGTTACACTGCAAGAAGGTGTGAATGTCCGAGCATAGTTTGTAAAAAGTGGGTAAGAAAAGGTTCGAATGCCAGAACATACACCATCAAAAGAGGGAGCGGAGGTGTTCCGCTGTAAGAAAGTGTGAATGTCCGACCATAGTTGGTAAAAAGCGGGTAAGAAAAGGCTAAAATACCCAACTCTACACAATAAATAGCGGGAGCGGAGTTGTTCGGCTAAAAGAAGGTATGAAAGTCCGACCATGGTTTGTAAAAAGCGGGTAAGAAAAGGTTCGAATGCCAAAATATACACCATCAAAAGCGGAAGCCGAGATGTTCGGCTGCAAGTAGGTGTGAATGTCAGATCATAATTTGTAAAAAGCTGATGAGAAAGGTGTGAATGACCAACAATAATTGCTGAAAAATGTGTTAGAAAAGGTAAGAATGCCGGACCATTCATCATCAAAAGCGGGAGAAGAGGTGTTCGGCTGCAAGAAGCTGTGAATGTCCAGCCATAATAACTCAAAAACGGGTAAGAAAAGGTAGTATTGCCAGACCATAAATGATCAAAACAGGGAGCGGAGGTGTTTATTAATAAGTTTATTCTCGGATTCCTAAAGGTTTAGTGTTGTTCTTTGGTATACTGCAAAGTAATACTTTCTATTTTGTTGAAACCGATTCAGACATGGATAAATATGAAGGACAAAGCAGTTTTAACTTGGTTTGAGTGAAGGAATTCATTTTATATCAAAATCCAAAATTTTGTAGAACTGGTGAAAAGAAGCTTATTCTCGGATTCCTAAAGGTTTAGTGTTGTTCTTTGGTATACTGCAAAGTAATACTTTCTATTTTGTTGAAACCCATTCAGACATGGATAAATATGAAGGACAAAGCAGTTTTAACTTGGTTTGAGTGAAGGAATTCATTTTATATCAAAATCCAAAATTGTGTAGAACTGGTGAAAAGAAGCTTATTAACAAAAAAGAAAGTATTACTTTGCAGTATACCAAAGAACAACACTAAACCTTTAGAAATCCGAAAATAAGCTTCTTATCACCAGTTCTACACAATTTCGGATTTTGATATAAAATGAATTCCTTCACTCAAACCAAGTTAAAACTGCTTTGTCCTTAATATTTATCCATGTCTGAATAGGTTTCAACAAAATAGAAAGTATTACTTTGCAGTATACCAAAGAACAACACTAAACCTTTAGGAATCCGAGAATAAACTTATTTCCACGAGTTCTACACAATTTCGGATTTTGATATAAAATGAATTCCTTCACTCAAACCAAGTTAAAACTGCTTTTTCCTTCATATTTATCCATGTCTGAATCGGTTTCAACAAAATAAAAAGTATTACTTTGCAGTATACCAAAGAACAACACTAAACCTTTAGGAATCCGAGAATAAACTTATTTCCACGAGTTCTACACAATTTCGGATTTCTATATAAAATGAAATCCTTCACTCAAACCAAGTGAAAACTGCTTGGTCATTTTTTTCAGCAAGTATGGTCGGACATTCACACCTACTCACAGCCGAACACCTCCGCTCCCGCATTTGATGGTGTATAGTCGGGCATTCTCACCATTTCTCATCAGGTTTTTGCAAATTATGATCTGATATTCACACCTGCTTTTGATGATGTATGGTTGGGCATTCGCACCTTTTTTTACCCATTTTTCAGGAATTATGGGTGGACATTCACACCTTCTTGCAGCTGAACACCTCCTCTCCCGCATATGATCATGTGCGGTTTGATATTCGAAAATTTTCTTTCATGTTTTTTAGCAATTATTGATGGACATTGAGACCTTCTTGCAGCTGAACACCTCTGCTCCCGCTTTTGATGGTGTATAGTCGGGCTTCCGAGCCTTTTCTTCCCCGGTTTTTACAAATTATGGTTGGACATTCAGGCCTTCTTGCAGCCGAAAACCTCCGCTCCCTCTTTTGATCATACATTGTCGGGCATTCACACCTTTTCTTAACCGCTTTTTACAAAACATGGTCGGACTTTCACACCTTCTTGTAGCCGAACACATCCCTTCCCGCTATTGATTGTGTACAGACGGCCATTTTAACCTTTTCTTACCCGCTTTTTACCAACTACGGTCGGACATTCACACCTTCTTATGGCTGAACACCTCCGCTCCCTCTTTTGATGGTGTATGTTCGGGCATTCGAACCTTTTCTTACCCGCTTTTAACAAACTATGCTCGGACATTCAAACCTTGTAGCCGAACACATCCAGTCCTGCTTTTGATGATGTATGGTTGGGCATTCGCACCTTTTTTTTTACCCATTTTTGAGGAATTATGGGTGGACATTCACACCTTCTTGCAGCTAAACACCTCCGCTCCCACTTATGATCATGTGCGGTTTGATATTCGAAAATTTTCTTTCATGTTTTCTAGCAATTATTGATGGACATTCAGACCTTCTTGCAGCTGAACCCCTCTGCTCCCGCTTTTGATGGTGTATAGTCGGGCTTTCGAGCCTTTTCTTCCCCGGTTTTTACAAATTATGGTTGGACATTCAGACCTTCTTTTAGCCGAAAACCTCCGCTCCCTCTTTTGATCATACATTGTCGGGCATTCGCACCTTTTCTTACCCGCTATTTACAAAACATGGTCGGACTTTCACACCTTCTTGTAGCCGAACACATTCGCTCCCGCTATTGATTGTGTACAGTCGGGTATTTTAACCTTTTCTTACCCACTTTTTAGCAACTACGGTCGGACATTCACACCTTCTTATGGCGGAACACCTCCGCTCCCTCTTTTGATTGTGTATGTTCGGGCATTCAAACCTTTTCTTACCCGCCTTTTACAAACTATGGTCGGACATTCAAACCTTCTTGTGGCCGAACACATCCACTTCTGCTTGTGATGATGTATAGTTGGGCATTCACACCTTTTCTTACCCATTTCTCAGTAATTATTGGTGGACATTCAGACCTTCTTGCAGCTGAACACCTCTGCTCCCGCTTTTGATGGTGTATAGTCGGGCTTTCGAGGCTTTTCTTCAACGGTGTTTACAAATTATGGTTGGAAATTCAGACCTTGCAGCCGAACACCTCCGCTCCCTCTTTTGATCATACATTGTCGGGCATTCGCACCTTGTCTTACGCGCGTTTTACAAACCATGGTCGGACTTTCACACCTTCTTGTAGCCGAACAACTCCGCTCCCGCTATTGATTGTGTACAGTCGGGTATTTTAACCTTTTCTTACCCGCTTTTTACCAATTATGGTCGGACATTCACACCGTCTTACAGCGGAACACCTCCGCTCCCAAATTTGATGGTGTATGTTCGAGCATTCGAACTTTTTCTTACCCACTTTTTACAAGCTATGGTCGGACATTCAAACCTTCTTGTAGCAGAACACATCCACTTCTTCTTTTGATGATGTATGGTTGGGCATTCGCACCTTTTCTTACCCATTTTTCAGGAATTATGGGTGGAAATTCACACCTACTTGCAGTCGAACAGCTCTGCTCCCACTTTTGATTATGTTTGGTTGGATATTCGAACCTTTTCTTAACTGCTTTTTACAAACTTTGGTCGGACGTTCACACCTTCTTGCAGCCGAACACCTCCGCTTCCGCTTTTGATGGTATATATTCGGGCATTCGAACCTTTTCTTACCCACTTTTTACCAACTATGGTCGGACATTCACACCGTCTTTCAAGTGTAACACCTCCGCTCCCTCTTTTGATGGTGTATGTTCGGGCATTTGCACCTTTTCTTACCCGCTTTTAACAAACTATGCTCGGACATTCAAACCTTGTAGCCGAACACATCCAGTCCGAACACATCCAGTCCTGCTTTTGATGATGTATGGTTGGGCATTCGCACCTTTTTTTTTACCCATTTTTGAGGAATTATGGGTGGACATTCACACCTTCTTGCAGCTAAACACCTCCGCTCCCACTTATGATCATGTGCGGTTTGATATTCGAAAATTTTCTTTCATGTTTTCTAGCAATTATTGATGGACATTCAGACCTTCTTGCAGCTGAACCCCTCTGCTCCCGCTTTTGATGGTGTATAGTCGGGCTTTCGAGCCTTTTCTTCCCCGGTTTTTACAAATTATGGTTGGACATTCAGACCTTCTTTTAGCCGAAAACCTCCGCTCCCTCTTTTGATCATACATTGTCGGGCATTCGCACCTTTTCTTACCCGCTATTTACAAAACATGGTCGGACTTTCACACCTTCTTGTAGCCGAACACATTCGCTCCCGCTATTGATTGTGTACAGTCGGGTATTTTAACCTTTTCTTACCCACTTTTTAGCAACTACGGTCGGACATTCACACCTTCTTATGGCGGAACACCTCCGCTCCCTCTTTTGATTGTGTATGTTCGGGCATTCAAACCTTTTCTTACCCGCCTTTTACAAACTATGGTCGGACATTCAAACCTTCTTGTGGCCGAACACATCCACTTCTGCTTGTGATGATGTATAGTTGGGCATTCACACCTTTTCTTACCCATTTCTCAGTAATTATTGGTGGACATTCAGACCTTCTTGCAGCTGAACACCTCTGCTCCCGCTTTTGATGGTGTATAGTCGGGCTTTCGAGGCTTTTCTTCAACGGTGTTTACAAATTATGGTTGGAAATTCAGACCTTGCAGCCGAACACCTCCGCTCCCTCTTTTGATCATACATTGTCGGGCATTCGCACCTTGTCTTACCCGCGTTTTACAAACCATGGTCGGACTTTCACACCTTCTTGTAGCCGAACAACTCCGCTCCCGCTATTGATTGTGTACAGTCGGGTATTATAAATTTTTCTTACCCGCTTTTTACCAATTATGGTCGGACATTCACACCGTCTTACAACGGAACACCTCCGCTCCCAAATTTGATGGTGTATGTTCGAGCATTCGAACTTTTTCTTACCCACTTTTTACAAGCTATGGTCGGACATTCAAACCTTCTTGTAGCAGAACACATCCACTTCTTCTTTTGATGATGTATGGTTGGGCATTCGCACCTTTTCTTACCCATTTTTCAGGAATTATGGGTGGAAATTCACACCTACTTGCAGTCGAACAGCTCTGCTCCCACTTTTGATTATGTTTGGTTGGATATTCGAACCTTTTCTTAACTGCTTTTTACAAACTTTGGTCGGACGTTCACACCTTCTTGCAGCCGAACACCTCCGCTTCCGCTTATGATGGTATATATTCGGGCATTCGAACCTTTTCTTACCCGCTTTTTACCAACTATGGTCGGACATTCGCACCATCTTACAGCGGAACACCTCCGCTCCCTCTTTTGATGGTGTATTTTCGGGCATTCGCACCTTTTCTTACCCGCTTTTTACAAACTATGGTTGGACATTCAAACCTTCTTGTAGCCAAACACATCCACTCCTGCTTTTGTTGATGTATGGTTGGGCATTCGAACCTACTTGTTGCCCGCTTTTCATTAATTATGGGTGGACATTCAGACCTACTTGCAGCCGAACAACTCGGCTTCCGCTTTTGATGGTGTATATTTTTGCATTCGAACCTTTTCTTACCCGCTTTTTACAAACCATGGTCGGACTTTCACACCTTCTTTTAGCCGAACAACTCCGCTCCCGCTATTGATTGTGTAGAGTCGGGTATTTTAACCTTTTCTTACCCGCTTTTTACCAACTATGGTTGGACATTCACACCTTCTTACAGCGGAACACCTCCGCTCCCTCTTTTGATGGTGTATGTTCGGGCATTCGAACCTTTTCTTACCCGCTTTTTACAAACTATGCTCGGACATTCACACCTTCTTGCAGCGAAACACCTCCGCTCCCTCTTTTGATTGTGTATGTTCGGGCATTCAAACCTTTTCTTACCCGCCTTTTACAAACTATGGTCGGACATTCAAACCTTCTTGTGGCCGAACACATCCACTTCTGCTTTTGATGATGTATAGTTGGGCATTCACACCTCTTCTTACCCATTTTTCAGTAATTATTGGTGGACATTCAGACCTTCTTGCAGCTGAACACCTCTGCTCCCGCTTTTGATGGTGTATAGTCGGGCTTTCGAGGCTTTTCTTCAACGGTGTTTACAAATTATGGTTGGAAATTCAGACCTTGCAGCCGAACACCTCCGCTCCCTCTTTTCCTTTTAAATGGTATAACTTTACACTACCGCACGCTCCAGCGAGCACCATTCAAGCAACAACTTTGCATCCAGCTTCGAACATTGGCACAGTAAGTAAGGCGACTCTACTCAGAGAAGTCACTCTGCACAGTAACAAGATTTCTTTTGCACAGACAGAAAGGGCTTCATCCGTAAAGGTAAAGCCTGCCAAAAATAGAAACAACTCATTAGTGCTGCTCAACGTTGTACTTTGCAGTAAAAGAAAGAGCAAATCTAAAGATTCAGGAATCCGAGAATAAGCTTACTTCCATGAGTTCTTCATGATTTCGGATTTTGCTATAAAATGAATTCCTTCACTCAAACTAAATTAAAACTGCTAAACCGCTAATCTGTTACATGCAAGGCAGATGTCAAATTCACCGAAATAGGATCTAAGGGTATTTGGCCAATCGAGCTGTAGCAGCTTCGGTAAAAGAGTATAAGTTGAAGAGTTTGTGAATAAAGGTGTGCACACACATAGTGAGTTGTAGGAAAATAGGCAGGGAGCAATGCCGGCTGGGGTATAGGTTCTTGTATGTTGTCTGACTGTTTGATTTGAATGTGTTGTGTAAGTGTCCTGTTGAATGTTACATGTTTGGGCTTTGACACGCTTCACTGTGGTTGTTAACTGTGTGGTGTGTCCTGAAATGTTATATGTTTGGGCTGTGTGACATGCTTAATGCTTTTCAGTAGCAACCCACTTATTCATATATAGCAACTGACAACATAAGAAGTCCGGACATACTTTGATAGTAGTTGTAGAAGTATCCTTATTGATAATAGATAAACTAATTCATAGTGATAGAACAGTAGATGAACAGGTGCCTGCACATGTCTCATAAAAATAAAATGGGTGTATGATTGCTGACGGCAGAGCAATACTGCCAAACTTATGAGTTCTTGTGGCAAACTTGATTCAGTGTATTGACGTGTATACGCTGTTTCGCTGACTTGTCACAAGAAACAAAGTGTGTTTGATAAGATCCGACCATTTTATTACGGGAGGATCAGTATATATGGATTCTGATGTGACTGATAAACTCATTCGTATCTTAAGCATAATCTAATACGTGAGACAACGCCCTGGCACACAATCAAAAAAAAAAAAAGAGAGAGCGGTTTTGTGTCCCCACAGTCCATAATGTAGAAAAGAGAGAAAAAAGCCTTTCTGATTTGTTGTGTGTGCTCACAGTGCAGAGTGTAGAGAAAAGAGAGAAAAGAAAGCCGTTTTGGTGTCACGGGTGTTGTGACTTACACACACACATTTCTGAATTGAGAAAGGAAATTATTTTAGAGGAAGCACTAGAGTTTAGATCCCACATTTGTTGATAGGCATTCATTTAATTTTTCTTTTAATCAGTTTTAAAGTGAATACTAACTGAGAAATGAAAAAGGTGAAGAGTTTAGAAGCTTGGTTCAAGAGCAAAACTTGGTTTATGATCAGCTGAGTCTCTAAACAGAACAGCAAAGGGCTTCATCGAACATTTAAAAAAGATTCAGATTGTTAGAATATCCAGAATTTATAGGAATGGTGGTGATTACTCTTATTTTCTACAATAGAAATAACTGCACCATGTCTGTTTTATGAATTTAAGGGGCTAAAAAGTTTTGTTCTCGTTTTTCTATGATTAACCGAATGTATGTGAGAGTCCAAACAGACAGAAGGGTTACGGCCGAGCGCTGGACCTTCCAAAAAAGATGAGACAGGCTGGACCCGTGCCATACTAGTTAAGGCCTGCCTGTGGATTACAGGTTCTTTAAACTCTCACACACACAAACTCACACACGTTCGCACACATACACCCATACACACACACATTCTTGAACTTGCTGCAAGATTAAACCTTTGCATTAACTGACTCCAGCAACTCTGAGTCTCATTGAGAGACTTTTCTCAACAATTGGGTCCTCAAACCAGATCTCAACGTTTTTTCCGCTGTCCAGGGTCGGAGCTGAAACCGTGCACGGGGGAGTCCAGTACTCCTAATGAAAGACCCCCTGCTGAATTGCGGTAATTAGGGGCCAGTGTCCACTGAAAGGGGAAAAAGGGACGAGATCGTACTTTTGAATCAATGGCCAGAAGCCATTGGCAGTGCAGGCATCAACAATAATGGTGTTATTTCACCCATTAACACTTAAGGTACCTCATGCAGTGGCTGTGATATGGTTACTTAACAAAATATCTTTACCAGACATCTCTCCTACATAACAGTTCTTCTTTCACAGCCACACCTTGTTGTCGAGAGATGTGCTACACTTAATCCATCCACACTGCTACCTACCCCACAGATGGAAAGCCTCATGATTGCATGTCAGAAATAACCATCAGTGTTTTACCCAGGCCAGACTTAACTGATATACATTATGAAAATGCAGAAATAACTATATTTATTCAACAGATCAAAGAAAAAAACCCTGATGGCACAAATGCTACAGGATTTGCAGTAGTAACAGAAACTGAAGTTTTCTTAAAACAACCACTACCAAAAAATTACTCTGTTCAAGCAGTCGAATTGGTAGCTTTAACTGAAGCTTGTAAATTAAATAACAAAAAGGTTGTTAACGTTTACACTGACAGTCAGTATGCCTTCTCAACTGTACATGTGTTAACACAGCATTGGAAAAACAGGTATGTTGACATCCACAGCTAAATGTATAAACTACAAATATTTTAGCATTATTAGATGTTATTCAATTGCCATCTACAATAGACTCGTATGAATGACCGGAAGGAAAACCATACTGCCAAAGAATTTGTTTAAATATGCTGCAGTATTGAGCCACGGACCATGTCATGTCTCAACAGGAGGGATGGAAGCAATAATGAACCAGGTTTTTACAGCATATGGTTTTACTAATTATTAAAAACATTTTTTTAGAATAAATAAATGAATAAAGTTTTGTCTAGCAGGTCAAATATGTGCAAAACACATTCCACAGGGCAATCTAAGACCAAAACGAAGATAATTCCCTAAGCCAGTGTATCTTTTTCAACATATTTGTTTGGATTTCATTATTTCATTATTTTGTAGATTTCATTGAACTAAATTAATGTTAAGGGAAACGATTCTGCTCAGTGACAACAGAGGTTTTTACCAAATGGTCTGAAATATTTCCATGTGCACAAGCAGATGCACTCTCAGTAGCAAAATCACGCGTAAAATAACTCATTTCTAGATTTGAAATTCCTGAAAAGATCTTCAGTGATAATTTGACACACTTTGTAAACAATGTCATCTCACTGATGGCAAAGAACTTAAAATAGACCTTAGAAACCACTGTGATATAGAAGGTTTCGCTAACACATTGGAATTGTTTTACTATTTACATATGCATGTGCAGTGAAGAATTGCTTGCTGCTGATAAATGCAAAGAAGAACAGCTTACACATAAATGCTCACATATAGGCTGCTGAATGCAATGAAGACCTGCTTATCCAGTAAAGTTCAATGTCAATGTGTAATATCCAATTAGGATTTGCAAAACAGTGAAGTTAAACAATGAATGGGTCCATAGTCGGTATGAGAAGACTACAGGAATATTTACCTGGGTGTACGTTCAAACAGAGATGAGAAAATAGCGATAAATTATTGTTTGTTTGTTTGTTAGTATGTATATGAATGTTATGTGTATAAACTGTGTTGAGTTGTAGTTACTCAGTAGTGTCTCAGTGAAACAACCGACGGGGGAAGCCTTGCGGTGACAACAAAAGCAGTGTTTTACTGATCAGTCAAGTTGCTCCAGTGTACTCCATACAAACTGGTTGGCTACTGAAGGGATAGAAAATGGGGAATACTTGTTTTAAAGCAAACAAGGAATTAGATGGGAAAAATACATGTTTTAACGGGACCCAGACAATATTATATAGATGTCGCCACTGAAGTAAAGAACATTTACGTGGGATGGTGTGAGGGTCCTCGTTTGGCTGACGTTCGCCGATATGCTCGCCATGCTCAGAACCAAGTTGAGACGCGTAAGACAACCAAAAGGGACAAGTGTGAAAAGGAGCTGCATGTGGCAACCATGACCATGTATTACGCAGTTGGTGTAAACAGAGGACGAGGCCGAAGTCGAAGACGTGGACGTGTGGGAGAGGAGCCACGCCAGAGCTATGATCCGAATATTTGTTTTTACTGTGGCCAGACTGGACACTGGAAGAAGGACTGTCCACAGCTAAAAAGTGATGAAATTGGGCAAAAGGCTGACTGAGGGTGGGAGGCAGGTTCTGGACGTCACGCGGCAGCGGAGCCTCCACTAATGGGTGATAGCACAAACACACTCACACATTTTTCCTGCTCTGTGTAGTGAAGCAACGCTTGCCGACTGTGATTCACGTAGTAAAGTTTTGCATGCTATTTCCGTCCTAGAGCAAAGATATTTCTCTCAGAATATAGGAACTTATGTTCATCAGTAGTGACGTCAGGGGAGTTTGATTGTCCTCCAAAGTTAAGTGGAAACCACGTTTACTGTATGTCTGCATCAGGCCAGGTTGTGAAGGAGAAAATGACAATGCCCATTGCGTGTTGTCACTCCCGATGAGCTCTCCTTCAAACACTCATTTTTGTTATCAGAGTTGTGTCCCATTAACCTGATGGGCTGTGATCTCATGTGTAAATTAGGCATTATTTTAACTTCTACACCAGAGGGTGTTAAGGTTATGTTACAGCCTGACAAAGTTTTCACAGCAGTGCAGTTTGATTCATCGGCACTTACATATGCTTATGAGTGGAAACTTCCCAGCTCTCCTTTTTCACAACAACTAGTGGAAGAAGCAAAAGCGTTAGTTTCACCCCATTCTGATTTCATGCAACCTACTGATTTGCACTGCACATCACACATTTCTTTGGGGCCTGACAATGACTATGAGAAGAAGTGAAAAAATATGTGCGCCTACTTTATTGGCTGTGTCGCTCACTCCAGAGCATTTCGATTTTTTTAATGTTTGTGGTACTCGCCCTCACATTTCCTTGGCCAAACGTACACACTGGCAGTGACAAGGTGTGGGAGAGTTTGTTGCTACATGTCAGAAAGAAATGGAGTGGACTGTTTCACCTGCTGATCCAAATTTGATGTTTTCTGAACGATTGTCAGCATACAAAAAAACATTTTTGAGTACAATGCATTGTCAAAGAACTGTGGACTTAATTCCTACCACAGAATCACATTTTGAAGCATGTTTTTTATCTGAAACAGATTTGTCTTCGATACCCATGTTGGCTGAAGTGCCCAATGATCTTTGGGCTAAGAGCAAATATGATGTGGGGTTGATAAAAGGCTGTGAACCAGTAATTGTCACCCCTAAATCAGACTTTTGTCCATGTAAAAAACAATACCCTTTTAAGCCTGAAGCAATTAAAGGGATTAAACCTGTTTTTCAATCTTTTCAGAAAACAGGCGTTATTGTTCCTTTTGAAAATTCACCTGTGCTTACTCCATTGTTTCCTGTTAAAAAGATTAAAGATGCTGGCCAGCCAGATGAATGGCGTTTTGTACAGGACCTCCAAGCGGTGAATGCTGCAGTTCAGCCACATGCTCCTACTGTGCCCAACCCACACACTATTTTGTCTCAAATTACATCAGATGCACAGTTTTTCTCAGTGGTTGACTTGTCGCCAGTGCACCCTGATAGCCCATTTTGGTTTGCTTTTTAGTTTGAAGGGAGATCTTGGACTTTTACCCGGTTATGCCAGGGGTACTGTGAAAGTCCCACTATTTACAATGCTGCCCTCAAAGCTAGTCTGGATTAACTTCAATCAACCACAGGCTCTGCTCTTTTGCAGTATGTGGATGACATCATTTTATGTAGTCCATCTAAACAACAGTGTGAAAAAGACCAAATGACTCAAATAACTTTCTTGCTTTCAAAATTTTTCCTCTAGTGACACTGACTTAGAGAGGGATGAAGATAATCACGTTTAATTGTTCATGTTTTGATTGTTTATCATTGGACCCTTTATTACTATGATGCCTGCATTTTAAACTCACGTTGTGTGCAAATGCAGGCTGATGTTTTACAGATAAAGTTATTATTTTCCTTGTTTCTTTTGGGTTGATTAATATAATGGTATTATTATAATCAAAAGGGAGGAATGTAATGGAAAATAATTCTTATATGCATTGTATTGAGTGTTACTGTGTATAACCTGCAAATGACCGAGCTGCAAGGTACCACCCTGCCCTGTTTTCTTAAATTCCTCTTTACAATGGTGGGCTTGTTATAATGAGATAGCTGCACTTTAGGGGGGACAGGGTTAGGCTGGTATTTACGAGTGTGTCTGGGTAACCTCAACTGATGGTTGGGGAGGAAAGTTAGAAGAACAATCAATTATACCCAAAAACAGATGACGTGATGAGCGGGCAATATAACTGTGTGTTTTTGCTTCAGTGGTCAGAGCAACTCTGTATTCTGTACTGTGTTGTTCTCTCTTGCAAGATATTATTATTAAAGTCTCTTATCTCCTCACAAGAAAATAACTGACTCCCCAAATGCAAGTGTCAGGACAAATGATCAAACTTCTCCAAGCTTCAGTCTGCAGAGAAGTACAAGACAGGGTTGCTCACTTTCTCCCTCACTTTTTGCTATTTTCATCAAACCTTTAGCAGCTGCTATCAGACAAGATAGAAATATTAAAGACATCCAACCCCAAAATATTGAGCATAAAATAAGTCTTTATGCTGATGATGTATTACTTTTCCTTCAGAACTCACAGACGTCTCTCACTCACGATCACACTCATAAATAAATTCTCAGCACTTTCTGACTACTCTATCAATTGGTCTAAGACCACAGTTCTGCCCATTAACTGTAGGGTCCAGAATATACCTGCGATCACTTTACAGTCAGGAAAGATTAGATATTTAGGCATAAACATTTCCTCCAGGCTCTCAGAGCTAACAAAGCTAATTTATGTGCAATTATTAAAGACAGTAGAGGACAATCTCTCTCGTTGGAAGTCCTTACCTATATCACTTATGGGGAGAGTTACAACCATTAAAATGATGATACTACCAAAAGTTAACTATTTGTTCTCAATGATCCCCATAAAACCAACCTGCTACTTGGTTTAAGTCACTAGATTCATGCATCTCCAAATTTCCGTGGAAAAACAAACCACCGCGTATTAGTTTAAAAACCCTACAGAAGACCAAGGACAGGGTGGATTACCTAATTTTCAGCACTATTCCTTAGCCAATAGGTTACAGTATATATCAAAATGGTTTAAACCTAGCCCAATAGATGAACATGGATAAATATAGAACAAGCATTGTGTGATAATCTGGAAATCTCTGACCTGCCACTTATTAGTCAAAACGTAAAAAATCACAAATGTTTCAAAAGCATTAACACCAGCACCTCTCTGACAGCCTGGTGGGAATTTCTTAAAATAACAAAGTCTTCACTTGTCCCGTGTAAGCTTACACCCATCTGGAACAATCCTGACATCCTGCAAAACAAAAAAATGCTAAACTTTACTCTGTGGAAGATCAAAGGAATCAAACATCTGGAACATATAATCCAAAATGGACATTTTATTTCATTTGATGAGCTCATATCACAACATGAGATAGGCAGCAATAAATTCCTAGAATATCAACAACTTAAGTCTATAATAACAAAGAAATATATCCTCCACCAACCAGACTTACAACTCCCGATTAGGGTAGCAGAATTTCTAAGCATCTGCACCCCAAAACTACTATCAAAAATATATAAATTATTGTCTAAGATAGATGACACAATGTCTCTACCGTCCTCAAAATGGGAGGCAGATTTATCCATCAGTTCTAGTCATAGCTTCTGGCCACAAATATGTTTGAACACCTTCAGAATGACTCAAAATCCTAATTTACAGCTCATACAATACAAAATTCTTCATAGAACACACTATACAGGACAAAGGATGTTCAGGATGGGTCTAACACACTCAAACATCTGCTCACATTGCACAGATAACACACCTGATGATTATGCACACGCTTTGTGGTTTTGTGCGCCTGTCCAGAAGTTCTGGCTTGAAGTCTGTGCGGACCTATCAACATGGCTAAAGTGTAGCATTCCTGCATGCCCCACACTGTGTATACTGGGTGACTTAGACAACATCAACGTGGAATTTAGCTTAGCACACATGATCCTCACAGTGTTATGTATAGCAAAGAAAACTATTCTCATGAACTGGAAAGCGAAGAACAATCTGTGTATTTACCAGTTTAGAAATTTTATTTTAGATTATATTAGCATGGAAACAATGTCTGCCTCCTCAAAACATCAATTGGCTGAATTTAATTCTCTCTGGTCCCCTCTGATTAGCTTGATCACATAGTGTTGGTGGTGGGTTGCTGTCCCGTCGCTCTGGGCGGTTGGGTGTGTGCTGGGGGGGGCTGTGTGGCTTCGGGCGTCTGGTGGTCTCTCGGGTCGTGGGGACCGGGTTGGTCATTGCTGGGGGGGACTGTGTGTCGGGCTTGGAGGGCAGTTTTGGGGGCTTGCGGGTGGGGCTGTCTTGCGGTGTGGGGCGGGGTCCCTTAGGGGCCTTGGGGTGGTGGCTGCTGGCTCTGTACCGGGTGACCGGGCCGCTCTGGCGTGGGTGGTGGAGCTGGGCCTGGACCTGGTGGCTTGCCGCTGCCTTGCGCCCGGGGCGGGGCCCTGCCTGTGCCTGGGGGGTCTGGGTTGCCCTGGACATGCCACAATATGCGTGGGTTGGTGCAGATCCTGGTGCCGGCCTTGTTGCTCTGGGAACTCCAAGGTGTCCGCAGGTGGTTATTTTTTTTAGGGTGTTGGGGCGTGCGGTGAGGGGGAGGGGGTCTGAGTGGGGGTGTGCTTTTCCCCTGTTGGGGGGGGCCTGGGTGATGGTGGGTCTCGCTGCTGCGACTGGTGTGACCGGGTGATTTGTTTGTTTGTTTGTTTGATTTTTGTTGTTGTTTGTTTGTTTTTGTAGAGGTCCTCCGGGGTGGGGTTGGGTTGAGTGGGGTGGGGCGGGATGGGTTCCTTCTGGGGGTACAGTAGCTCCCGGAATATGGTGACTGCAGGCCCCGAGCCTGGTGGACATCAGGCCCTCCTGCCCTGTGTTGGGTCCCAGGTAGCGGGGATGCCTATTGCAGCCAGTCTCTGGCTGCCCTCTCCGGGGTGGGAGGGACCAGGAGGATGAATTAATTATTCTGCTAGTTTATATATTGTAAACATAAACAATAAACATTTATAAAACTTCCCTTGGCAAAGCAAATCTGTTTGGCATAAAGGTATTCAGACTACAATTCTGCTGCCATAATGCACAATTCCGGATTTTGATATAAAATGAATTCCTTCACTCAAACCAAGTTAAAACTGCTTTGTCCTTCATATTTTTGCATGTCTAAATAGGTTTCAGGCATAAAATTCTTCATATTACCCTGTATGTGAAAGAAGCATACTTGTGATGGAGCAATACACTCCTTTTGGGTAACCTAAACTGATGGTTGGGGAGGAAAGTTAGAAGAACAATCAACTATCAACCAAAGACAGATGACGTGATGAGCGGGCAATATAACTGTGTGTTTTTGCTTCAGTGGTCAGAGCAACTCTGTATTCTGTACTGTGTTGTTCTCTCTTTCAAGATATTATTATTAAAGCCTCTTATCTCCTCAGAAGAAAATAACTGACTCTGTGCGTTACTAAATTTCCACCACAATTTTGGCGTCAAGAACAGGATCCCTCGACTGGTGTCTCTGGACCGGATCGCAGTGCATGGCCAGCCTGGACTGAAGTAGCTGTTCCAGCCTCATACCTCCAAGGCCTTTTCTGAGAGAGAGGACTGGCAGGTCCTTTTCTTAAATACCAGCGCTGGGATAATTTTTGAAATATGATAGTCTGAGACGATAGGACTGCTTTTTAGTTTTTATTTGAATAAAAGAGTGTTTCCCGGTTGTGTCATCAGTGAGACAGAGATTTCATGAGTAAGTGAAACTTTTGAAGCAGTCCGAAGAAGTGTGAAGTACTCCGAAGAAGTGTGAGTACAGATTAAGGTCCTCATTGGAGACGTCCTTTGAGTGAAGGAATATATTTCCCCATTCCAAGTCTGAGAATGGGAAACAGTAGGTCTCAGACTTTTGACCCTACCGGGGGACCTAAGCATGATGAAATGAAAAAGACATATGGTCCAGAGGTTTTCCACCTGAAGGTTCTTTTAGTATGTTAGAAATAAGAAAATTAGAAGAAAAGTTTTGCAAATATGAGAAAGAGATGAAGCAAAAAAAAGAAAATTAAGTTTAAATAAGAAGTAAGAAAGGTATAGAATTTTGGAAAAAATAAAGTGTATTAAGAGAAAGAAAGGAAAATGTTAAACAAATGCCATGACGGAATGATGATAATAATTTAGTATTAGCTGTGCCGGATCCAGACCTGGACTCCTGCCCTGCAACAACAACAGCCAGCCCTGCCACAAGCCTCTCGGGAAGAAGGGACTTCTTCCATCCTCCCTCTGGAAGAAATTCCATCATTCTCACAACATCAGTTACATAGGTCTGATGATGAGGAAAAGGAAGACGTTTGGTTCTCCAGCGTACCTGCCCAAGAACTTTTAACGCAAGTGACAAAAATCCTTTACCCACAATCTGGACTTCAGAGATCTAAACGTGAGAAAAAACAAAACTGCAACTGTCCACAGCTGAAAAGTGATGAAATTGGGCAAAAGGCTGACTGAGGGTGGGAGGCAGGTTCTGGACGTCACGCGGCAGCGGAGCCTCCACTGATGGGTGATAGCACAAACACACTCACACATTTTTCCTGCTCTGTGTAGTGAAGAAACGCTTGCCGACTGTGATTCACGTAGTAAAGTTTTGCATGCTATTTCCGTCCTAGAGCAAAGATATTTCTTTCAGAATATAGGAACTTATGTTCATCAGTAGTGACGTCAGGGGAGTTTGATTGTCCTCAAAAGTTAAGTGGAAACCACGTTTACTGTATGTCTGCCTCAGGCCAGGTTGTGAAGGAGAAAATGACAATGCCCATTGCGTGTTGTCACTCCCGATGAGCTCTCCTTCAAACACTCATTTTTGTTATCAGAGTTGTGTCCCATTAACCTGATGGGCTGTGATCTCATGTGTAAATTAGGCATTATTTTAACTTCTACACCAGAGGGTGTTAAGGTTATGTTACAGCCTGACAAAGTTTTCACAGCAGTGCAGTTTGATTCATCGGCACTTACATATGCTTATGAGTGGAAACTTCCCAGCTCTCCTTTTTCACAACAACTAGTGGAAGAAGCAAAAGCGTTAGTTTCACCCCTTTCTGATTTCATGCAACCTACTGATTTGCACTGCACATCACACATTTCTTCGGGGCCTGACAATGACTATGAGAAGAAGTGAAAAAATATGTGCGCCTACTTTATTGGCTGTGTCGCTCACTCCAGAGCACTTCGATTTTTTTAATGTTTGTGGTACTCGCCCTCACATTTCCTTGGCCAAATGTACACACTGGCAGTGACAAGGTGTGGGAGAGTTTGTTGCTACATGTCAGAAAGAAATGGAGTGGACCGTTTCACCTGCTGATCCAAATTTGATGTTTTCTGAACGATTGTCAGCATACAAAAAAACATTTTTGAGTACAATGCATTGTCAAAGAACTGTGGACTTAATTCCTACCACAGAATCACATTTTGAAGCATGTTTTTTATCTGAAAAAGATTTGTCTTCGATACCCATGTTGGCTGAAGTGCCCAATGATCTTTGGGCTAAGAGCAAATATGATGTGGGGTTGATAAAAGGCTGTGAACCAGTAATTGTCACCCCTAAATCAGACTTTTGTCCATGTAAAAAACAATACCCTTTTAAGCCTGAAGCAATTAAAGGGATTAAACCTGTTTTTCAATCTTTTCAGAAAACAGGCGTTATTGTTCCTTTTGAAAATTCACCTGTGCTTACTCCATTGTTTCCTGTTAAAAAGATTAAAGATGCTGGCCAGCCAGATGAATGGCGTTTTGTACAGGACCTCCAAGCGGTGAATGCTGCAGTTCAGCCACATGCTCCTACTGTGCCCAACCCACACACTATTTTGTCTCAAATTACATCAGATGCACAGTTTTTCTCAGTGGTTGACTTGTCGCCAGTGCACCCTGATAGCCCATTTTGGTTTGCTTTTTAGTTTGAAGGGAGATCTTGGACTTTTACCCGGTTATGCCAGGGGTACTGTGAAAGTCCCACTATTTACAATGCTGCCCTCAAAGCTAGTCTGGATTAACTTCAATCAACCACAGGCTCTGCTCTTTTGCAGTATGTGGATGACATCCTTTTATGTGGTCCATCTAAACAACAGTGTGAAAAAGACAGTGAATCTGTTGAAACATCTTCCTTCTTATGGCCATAAAGCCAGCCTTTCTAAGTTACAGTTTGTACAGGACGAAGTCACCTTTTTGGGTCATGTGATTTCTAAGGATGGGCACTCACTTTCTCCTAAACGTGTTGCTGCAGTTCAGATCATTCCTAAACCGGTTACTAAAAAACAGCTTATGTCATTCTTAGGTATAACATCTTACTGCAGGAACTTTATTCCTAACTACTCTTTTCTCGAAGCTCTCTTAGGTGCTCTTATCCATGGTAAAGGCAGCTGCAGTTCTGACATGCAGCTCCAGCCTTTAGTCAGCTTAAGCTGGCTCTTCAAACAGCACCAACACTTGGCATTCCAGATCCTCATAAACCTTTCATACAGGCAGTTGATGAGAAGCATGGTTGTATGACATCTGTTCTTATGCAGGAACATGGGGCAGGCAAAGGCCAGTGGCTCATTTCTCAGCAAAACTGGACTCTGTGGCTGCAGGCCTGCCTGGTTGTCTTCGTGCTGTTGCAGCTGCAGAGAAAGCTGTCCTGGCCTCCCAAGATATTGTGGGCTACGCTAATTTGACTGTTTTGGTTCCTCATGCTGTTGCCTTTATTCTTCTCGAGCAGAAAACTTCACATCTTTCAACTGCTCGTTGGCTCAGATACACCTCTGTGATATGCCAAATGTCACTGTTAAACGTTGTACTGTTCTGAATCCTGCTACTTTGCTTCCGACTCCTGAGGATGGGGAGCCTCATGACTGTGAAGCTGTTTTGGAACAAGTTTGTACACCCCGACCTGATCTTTTAGAGACTCCTCTTCCAAACTCTGACATGATTCTTTTTGTAGATGGATCAGCTTTGCGTGATCCAGCCACAGGTACTAACTGTGTTTGGTTTGCAGTATGTTCTTCACATGACACTTTGTTGTCTGGTTCTCTTCCTAAACATTTCTCTGCTCAAACTACTGAGCTTATTGCACTTACTGAAGCTTGTAAGTTGGCAGCTGGTAAGTCTGTCACTATTTACACAGATTCCAGATATGCTTTTGGTGTTGTTCATGACTTTGGTGCGCTGTGGAAACACAGGCATTTCCTTAAATCAGATGGTAAAACTATTCTGAACTCCAAGCAGGTTTCTGATCTTCTTGATGCGATCCATTTGCCTACAGCAATCTCGGTCTGTAAGTGTGCGGCTCACACTAACTCAGACAATCCTGTTGCTTGTGGCAATGCCAGAGCTGATGCTGCAGCTAAGCAAGCAGCTAAATCTTTTCCTGTTTTCGCTTCCCTCTCTTTGCAGGCAGAAGACTCCCTCACAGATCTCCATGCTTTGCAAACTTTTGCCTCTGCAGATGAAATTTGGTCCTCTGGACGCATTTGGTCCTCTGTGGGTGCAACTTATATGGATGGTGTTTGGATGGGACCTGATGGTAAACCCTGTCTACCTAAACATTTTTTTCCTCATTTTTCAAAATTGACACATGGGTTGGACCATGTGTCAAAAGGGGGGATGCTGAATGCACTCACTGCTCAGTGGTTCACAAAAGGGTTCAGTTCATATGCGCAAAAATACTGTCAGTCATGTATGGTTTGTGCCACACATAATGTAGGAAAGGCATTACACACATCGCAAGTTGCACACCCTCCATCAGAGAAACCTTTTGAACATTTGATGATGGATTTTGTTGAACTCACACCAGCTGAAGGAAAGAAATATGCACTAGTAATAGTGGACGTGTTTAGTAAATGGGTTGAAGTTTTCCCTGCAAAACATGCAAACAGTAATGCAGTGACTAAAGCACTGCTAAACAGAAATCATTCCTAGATGGGGCATTCCAGAGAAGATCAGCAGTGATAATGGCACACATTTTGTAAACACTGCATTGACTGAGGTTGGTAAATTCCTGGGAATAACCTTGCGCACACATTGTGCTTATCATCCACAGAGTGGAGGTGCTGTGGAAAGAGAAAATGGTACATTAAAGTCCAAGTTAGCCAAATGTTGTGAAGAAACAGGTTTGCCATGGACAAAAACATTACCTATTGTGCTTACCTACATGAGAATGAGAATCAGAGCTCAAGTGAATCTCAGCCCATTTGAAATTTTATTTGGCAGACCTCCTAACCTGGGATTGGGACCTGTAACCAGACCCCTCCCTTCCACAACTGTTTGTGATGATGCTATGTTGTCTTACTGTCGAAACCTTTCCACTGTTCTATCTCAAGTTTCACAGACAGTAAAAGCAGCCCTTCCAGCCACAGAAAACACACCACTCCAACCAGATGACAGGTGGTGAAGGAACTTCGCAGGAAACATTGGAAGTCCAAACGTTGGCAAGGCCCGTTCCAGGTGCTACTGGTCACTCATACAGCTGTTAAAGTTGCAGAGAGAGCAACCTGGATTCATGCCAGTCACTGTAAGAAGGTACCAGAACCAGTAGATGACTTCCACCCTGACATACATCAGCCTAACCAACACGCCCGGAAGGACAAAGATAAGAGTCAGCAGTAAAAGCTGTACTCCACCGGTGTGTTAAGTGCTAGTAACCTCTGACACCGAAGATTGAAACATCCTTACTGAGACCTGTGATGAAGATGATCATACACATGCTGTGAACCATGGAAGAAACTGTTTGTTGTTTGTATTTTCTTATTTGTAACCAGCATGTGCACATTGTATCTTGATTTCACAGGAAGCAATAATACAGGGCTGCTGTATTTTTCCCTGTGTGAAAGGCCTCATTGTATGTATCTCACCAAATGATTCAAATGACTCAAAGAACTTTTTTGCTTTCAAAATTTTTCCTGTAGTGACGCTGACTTAGAGAGGGATGAAGATAATCATATTTGATTGTTCATGTTTTGATTGTTTATCATTGGACCCTTTATCACTATGATGCCTGCATTTTAAACTCACGTTGTGTGCAAATGCAGGCTGATGTTTTACAGATAAAGTTATTATTTTCCTTGTTTCTTTTGGGTTGATTAATATAATGGTATTATTATAATCAAAAGGGAGGAATGTAATGGAAAATAATTCTTATATGCATTGCATTGAGTGTTACTGTGTATAACCTGCAAAACACTGAGCTGCAAGGTACCACCCTGCCCTGTTTTCTTAAATTCCTCTTTACAATGGTGGGCTTGTTATTATGAGATAGCTGCACTTTAGGGGGGACAGGGTTAGGCTGGTATTTACGAGTGTGTCTGGGTAACCTCAACTAATGGTTGGGGAGGAAAGTTAGAAGAACAATCAACTATACCCAAAAACAGATGACGTGATGAGTGGGCAATATAACTGTGTGTTTTTGCTTCAGTGGTCAGAGCAACTCTGTATTCTGTACTGTGTTGTTCTCTCTTGCAAGATATTATTATTAAAGCCTCTTATCTCCTCAAAAGAAAATAACTGACTCCCCAAGTGCAAGTGTCAGGACAAATGATCAAACTTCTCCAAGCTTCAGTCTGCAGAGAGGTACAAGACAGGGTTGCCCACTTTCTCCCTCACTTTTTGCTATTTTCATCGAACCTTTAGCAGCTGCTATCAGACAAGATAGAAATATTAAAGGCATCCAACCCCAAAATATTGAGCATAAAATAAGTCTTTATGCTGATGATGTATTACTTTTCCTTCAGAACTCACAAACGTCTCTCACTCACACGATCACACTCATAAATAAATTCTCAGCACTTTCTGACTACTCTATCAATTGGTCTAAGACCACAGTTCTGCCCATTAACTATAGGGACCAGAATATACCTGCGATCACTTTACAGTCAGGAAATATTAGATATTTAGGAATAAACATTTCCTCCAGGCTCTCAGGGCTAACAAAGCTAAATTATGTGCAATTATTAAAGACAGTAGAGGACGATCTCTCTCGTTTGAAGTCCTTACCTATATCACTTATGGGGAGAGTTACAACCATTAAAATGATGATACTACCAAAAGTTAACTATTTGTTCTCAATGATCCCCATAAAACCATCTGCTACTTGGTTTAAGTCACTAGGTTCATGCATCTCCAAATTTCTGTGGAAAAACAAACCACCACGTATTAGTTTAAAAACCCTACAGAAGACCAAGGACAGGGTGGATTAGATTTACCTAATTTTCAGCACTATTCCTTAGCCAATAGGTTACAGTATATATCAAAATGGTTTAAACCTAGCCCAATAGATGAACCATGGATAAATATAGAACAAGCATTGTGTGATAATCTGGAAATCTCTGACCTGCCACTTATTAGTCAAAACGTAAAAAATCACAAATGTTTCAAAAGCATTAACATCAGCACCTCTCTGACAGCCTGGTGGGAATTTCTTAAAATAACATAGTCTTCACTTGTCCCGTGTAAGCTTACACCCATCTGGAACAATCCTGACATCCTGCAAAACAAAAAAATGCTAAACTTTACTCTCTGGAAGATCAAAGGAATCAAACATCTGGAACATATAATCCAAAATGGACATTTTATTTTATTTGATGAGCTCATATCACAACATGAGATAGGCAGCAATAAATTCCTAGAATATCAACAACTTAAGTCTATAATAAAAAAGAAATATATCCTCCACCAACCAGACTTACAACTCCCGATTAGGGTAGTAGAATTTCTAAGCATCTGCACCCCAAAACTACTATCAAAAATATATAAATTATTGTCTAAGATAGATGACACAATGTCTCTACCGTCCTCAAAATGGGAGGCAGATTTATCCATCAGTTCTAGTCATAGCTTCTGGCCACATATATGTTTGAACACCTTCAGAATGACTCGAAATCCTAATTTACAGCTCATACAATACAAAATTCTTCATAGAACACACTATACAGGACAAAGGATGTTCAGGATGGGTTTAACACACTCAAACATCTGCTCACATTGCACAGATAACACACCTGATGATTATGCACACGCTTTGTGGTTTTGTGCGCCTGTCCAGAAGTTCTGGCTTGAAGTCTGTGCGGACCTATCAACATGACTAAAGTGTAGCATTCCTGCATGCCCCACACTGTGCATACTGGGTGACTTAGACAACATCAACGTGGAATTTAGCTTAGCACACATGATCCTCACAGTGTTATGTATAGCAAAGAAAACTATTCTCATGAACTGGAAAGCGAAGAACAATCTGTGTATTAACCAGTTTAGAAATTTTCTTTTAGATTATATTAGCATGGAAACAATGTCTGCTTCCTCAAAACATCAATTGGCTGAATTTAATTCTCTCTGGTCCCTTCTGATTAGCTTGATCACATAGTGGTGGTGGTGGGTTGCTGTCCCGTCGCTCTGGGCGGTTGGGTGTGTGCTGGGGGGGGCTGTGTGGCTTCGGGCGTCTGGTGGTCTCTCGGGTCGTGGGGAAATACAGCAGCCCTGTATTATTGCTTCCTGTGAAATCAAGATACAATGTGCACATGCTGGTTACAAATAAGAAAATACAAACAACAAACAGTTTCTTCCATGGTTCACAGCATGTGTATGATCATCTTCATCGCTGGTCTCAGTAAGGATGTTTCAATCTTCGGTGTCAGAGGTTACTAGCACTTAACACACCGGTGGAGTACAGCTTTTACTGCTGACTCTTATCTTTGTCCTTCCGGGCGTGTTGGTTAGGCTGATGTATGTCAGGGTGGAAGTCATCTACTGGTTCTGGTACCTTCTTACAGTGACTGGCATGAATCCAGGTTGCTCTCTCTGCAACTTTAACAGCTGTGTGAGTGACCAGTAGCACCTGGAACGGGCCTTGCCAACGTTTGGACTTCCAATGTTTCCTGCGAAGTTCCTTCACCACCTGTCATCTGGTTGGAGTGGTGTGTTTTCTGTGGCTGGAAGGGCTGCTTTTACTGCCTGTGAAACTTGAGATAGAACAGTGGAAAGGTTTCGACAGTAAGACAACATAGCATCATCACAAACAGTTGTGGAAGGGAGGGGTCTGGTTACAGGTCCCAATCCCAGGTTAGGAGGTCTGCCAAATAAAATTTCAAATGGGCTGAGATTCACTTGAGCTCTGATTCTCATTCTCATGTAGGTAAGCACAATAGGTAATGCTTTTGTCCATGGCAGACCTGTTTCTTCACAACATTTGGCTAACTTGGACTTTAATGTACCATTTTCTTTTTCCACAGCACCTCCACTCTGTGGATGATAAGCACAATGTGTGCGCAAGGTTATTCCCAGGAATTTACCAACCTCAGTCAATGCAGTGTTTACAAAATGTGTGCCATTATCACTGCTGATCTTCTCTGGAATACCCCATCTAGGAATGATTTCTGTTTAGCAGTGCTTTAGTCACTGCATTACTGTTTGCATGTTTTGCAGGGAAAACTTCAACCCATTTACTAAACACGTCCACTATTACTAGTGCATATTTCTTTCCTTCAGCTGGTGTGAGTTCAACAAAATCCATCATCAAATGTTCAAAAGGTTTCTCTGGTGGAGGGTGTGCAACTTGCGATGTGTGTAATGCCTTTCCTACATTATGTGTGGCACAAACCATACATGACTGACAGTATTTTTGCGCATATGAACTGAACCCTTTTGTGAACCACTGAGCAGTGAGTGCATTCAGCATCCCTCCTTTTGACACATGGTTCAACCCATGTGTCAATTTTGAAAAATGAGGAAAAAAATGTTTAGGTAGACAGGGTTTACCCTCAGGTCCCATCCAAACACCATCCGTATGAGTTGCACCCACAGAGGACCAAATGCGTCCAGAGGACCAAATTTCATCTGCAGAGGCAAAAGTTTGCAAAGCATGGACATCTGTGAGGGAGTCTTCTGCCTGCAAAGAGGGAAGCAAAAACAGGAAAAAAATTAGCTGCTTGCTTAGCTGCAGCATCAGCTCTGGCATTACCACAAGCAACAGGATCGTCTGAGTTAGTGTGAGCCGCACACTTACAGACCGAGATTGCTGTAGGCAAATGGATCGCATCAAGAAGATCAGAAACCTGCTTGGAGTTCAGAATAGTTTTACCATCTGATTTAAGGAAATGCCTGTGTTTCCACAGCGCACCAAAGTCATGAACAACACCAAAAGCATATCTGGAATCTGTGTAAATAGTGACAGACTTACCAGCTGCCAACTTACAAGCTTCAGTAAGTGCAATAAGTTCAGTAGTTTGAGCAGAGAAATGTTTAGGAAGAGAACCAGACAACAAAGTGTCATGTGAAGAACATACTGCAAACCAAACACAGTTAGTACCTGTGGCTGGATCACGCAAAGCTGATCCATCTACAAAAAGAATCATGTCAGAGTTTGGAAGAGGAGTCTCTAAAAGATCAGGTCGGGGTGTACAAACTTGTTCCAAAACAGCTTCACAGTCATGAGGCTCCCCATCCTCAGGAGTCGGAAGCAAAGTAGCAGGATTCAGAACAGTACAACGTTTAACAGTGACATTTGGCATATCACGGAGCACAGAGGTGTATCTGAGCCAACAAGCAGTTGAAAGATGTGAAGTTTTCTGCTCGAGAAGAATAATGGCAACAGTATGAGGAACCAAAACAGTCAAATTAGCGTAGCCCACAATATCTTGGGAGGCCAGGACAGCTTTCTCTGCAGCTGCAACAGCACGAAGACAACCAGGCAGGCCTGCAGCCACAGAGTCCAGTTTTGCTGAGAAATGAGCCACTGGCCTTTGCCTGCCCCATGTTCCTGCATAAGAACAGATGTCATACAACCATGCTTCTCATCAACTGCCTGTATGAAAGGTTTATGAGGATCTGGAATGCCAAGTGTTGGTGCTGTTTGAAGAGCCAGCTTAAGCTCACTAAAGGCTGATTCAGCCTCAGGAGTCCATGGAACACGATCAGCTGACTGGAGCTGCATGTCAGAACTGCAGCTGCCTTTACCATGGATAAGAGCACCTAAGAGAGCTTCGAGAAAAGAGTAGTTAGGAATAAAGTTCCTGCAGTAAGATGTTATACCTAAGAATGACATAAGCTGTTTTTTAGTAACCGGTTTAGGAATGATCTGAACTGCAGCAACACGTTTAGGAGAAAGTGAGCGCCCATCCTTAGAAATCACATGACCCAAAAAGGTGACTTCGTCCTGTACAAACTGTAATTTAGAAAGGCTGGCTTTATGGCCATAAGAAGGAAGATGTTTCAACAGATTCACTGTCTTTTTCACACTGTTGTTTAGATGGACCACATAAAAGGATGTCATCCACATACTGCAAAAGAGCAGAGCCTGTGGTTGATTGAAGTTAATCCAGACTAGCTTTGAGGGCAGCATTGTAAATAGTGGGACTTTCACAGTACCCCTGGCATAACCGGGTAAAAGTCCAAGATCTCCCTTCAAACTAAAAAGCAAACCAAAATGGGCTATCAGGGTGCACTGGCGACAAGTCAACCACTGAGAAAAACTGTGCATCTGATGTAATTTGAGACAAAATAGTGTGTGGGTTGGGCACAGTAGGAGCATGTGGCTGAACTGCAGCATTCACCGCTTGGAGGTCCTGTACAAAACGCCATTCATCTGGCTGGCCAGCATCTTTAATCTTTTTAACAGGAAACAATGGAGTAAGCACAGGTGAATTTTCAAAAGGAACAATAACGCCTGTTTTCTGAAAAGATTGAAAAACAGGTTTAATCCCTTTAATTGCTTCAGGCTTAAAAGGGTACTGTTTTTTACATGGACAAAAGTCTGATTTAGGGGTGACAATTACTGGTTCACAGCCTTTTATCAACCCCACATCATATTTGCTCTTAGCCCAAAGATCATTGGGCACTTCAGCCAACATGGGTATCGAAGACAAATCTGTTTCAGATAAAAAACATGCTTCAAAATGTGATTCTGTGGTAGGAATTAAGTCCACAGTTCTTTGACAATGCATTGTACTCAAAAATGTTTTTTTGTATGCTGACAATCGTTCAGAAAACATCAAATTTGGATCAGCAGGTGAAACAGTCCACTCCATTTATTTCTGACATGTAGCAACAAACTCTCCCACACCTTGTCACTGCCAGTGTGTACGTTTGGCCAAGGAAATGTGAGGGCGAGTACCACAAACATTAAAAAAATCGAAGTGCTCTGGAGTGAGCGACACAGCCAATAAAGTAGGCGCACATATTTTTTCACTTCTTCTCATAGTCATTGTCAGGCCCCAAAGAAATGTGTGATGTGCAGTGCAAATCAGTAGGTTGCATGAAATCAGAAAGGGGTGAAACTAACACTTCTGCTTCTTCCACTAGTTGTTGTGAAAAAGGAGAGCTGGGAAGTTTCCACTCATAAGCATATGTAAGTGCCGATGAATCAAACTGCACTGCTGTGAAAACTTTGTCAGGCTGTAACATAACCTTAACACCCTCTGGTGTAGAAGTTAAAATAATGCCTAATTTACACATGAGATCACAGCCCATCAGGTTAATGGGACACAACTCTGATAACAAAAATTAGTGTTTGAAGGAGAGCTCATCGGGAGTGACAACACGCAATGGGCATTGTCATTTTCTCCTTCACAACCTGGCCTGAGGCAGACATAGAGTAAACGTGGTTTCCACTTAACTTTGGAGGACAATAAAACTCCCCTGACGTCACTACTGATGAACATAAGTTCCCATATTCTGAGAGAAATATCTTTGCTCTAGGACGGAAATCACAGTCGGCAAGCGTTTCTTCACTACACAGAGCAGGAAAAATGTGTGAGTGTGTTTGTGCTATCACCCATTAGTGGAGGCTCCGCTGCTGCGTGACGTCCAGAACCTGCCTCCCACCCTCAGTCAGCCTTTTGCCCAATTTCATCACTTTTCAGCTGTGGACAGTCCTTCTTCCAGTGTCCAGTCTGGCCACAGTAAAAACAAATATTCGGATCATAGCTCTGATCCCACACGTCCACGTCTTCGACTTCGGCCTCGTCCTCTGTTTACACCAACTGCGTAATACATGGTCATGGCTGCCAAATGCAGCTCCTTTTCACACTTGTCCCTTTTGGTTGTCTTACGCGTCTCAATTTGGTTATGAGCATGGCGAGCATATCGGCGAACGTCAGCCAAACGAGGACCCTCACACCATCCCACGTAAATGTTCTTTACTTCAGTGGCGACATCTGGCATGAGGCCTTTAATTATTGCATTGCATGCAATACTCTCCCATGGTCCTGATTCATTACCCAAATCCCTTGGTCTCTGATGACCGCTGTGCTTGCTGACTTCCTCAAGGATGCGGTGTACAAAATCATCAGTCCCTTCACCAGGTTTCTGTTTGCAGGTGTAAATGTGGGACATATTGATTTTGGTTGGAAATTGAGTGGTGATGGCTTGACACAGTCTTTGGTTGGCTGCTTCATATTGAGCGTTATCATTATGTCCTCGTTCACTGTTGGTAGGTCGCAAATCCAGTTGTAGCATACTGGCCTCTATTTTGCAGAGGTCGGACGGTTTGAACTTTTTTGCCAATATGCGACGCAATTCAACCCCAGTCGGGCAGAATTGTGCGCAGAAATCTCGCAACTCGTCAGCAAAATGGGGTCCAGAAATCTCTGGATCTGGTAAGCATTGTTATGCTTCCATGATGTCAGTCTCAGTCCAGGGTCGATAAACCAGTAATGGTCCAGTGGGAACTGCAACTTTAACCATAGGCATGGTTTGAATCTGGTTTTTTTTTTCTCACGTTTAGATCTCTGAAGTCCAGATTGTGGGTAAAGGATTTTTGTCACTTGCGTTAAAAGTTCTTGGGCAGGTACGCTGGAGAACCAAACGTCTTCCTTTTCCTCATCATCAGACCTATGTAGCTGATGTTGTGAGAATGATGGAATTTCTTCCCGAGGGAGGATGGAAGAAGTCCCTTCTTCCCGAGAGCCAGAGGCTTGTGGCAGGGCTGGCTGTTGTTGTTGCAGGCGTTGTGGAGGGCAGGAGTCCAGGTCTGGATCCGGCACAGCTAATACTAAATTATTATCATCATTCCGTCATGGCATTTGTTTAACATTTTCCTTTCTTTCTCTTAATACACTTTATTTTTTCCAAAATTCTATACCTTTCTTACTTCTTATTTAAACTTAATTTTCTTTTTTTTTGCTTCATCTCTTTCTCATATTTGCAAAACTTTTCTTCTAATTTTCTTATTTCTAACATACTAAAAGAACCTTCTGGTGGAAAACCTCTGGACCATATGTCTTTTTCATTTCATCATGCTTAGGTCCCCCGGTAGGGTCAAAAGTCTGAGACCTACTGTTTCCCATTCTCAGACTTGGAATGGGGAAATATATTCCTTCACTCAAAGGACGTCTCCAATGAGGACCTTAATCTGTACTCACACTTCTTCGGAGTACTTCACACTTCTTCGGACTGCTTCAAAAGTTTCACTTACCCATGAAATCTCTGTCTCACTAATGACACAACCGGGAAACCCTCTTTTATTCAAATAAAAACTAAAAAGCAGTCCTATCGTCTCAGACTATCATGTCTGTTTTATGAATTTAAGGGGCTAAAAAGTTTTGTTCTCGTTTTTCTATGATTAACCGAATGTATGTGAGAGTCCAAACAGACAGAAGGGTTACGGCCGAGCGCTGGACCTTCCTACCCGGCTGGGGTATATGTTCTTGTATGTTGTCTGACTGTTTGATTTGAATGTGTTGTGTAAGTGTCCTGTTGAATGTTACATGTTTGGGCTTTGACACGCTTCACTGTGGTTGTTAACTGTGTGGTGTGTCCTGAAATGTTATATGTTTGGGCTGTGTGACATGCTTAATGCTTTTCAGTAGCAACCCACTTATTCATATATAGCAACTGACAACATAAGAAGACATACTTTGATAGTAGTTGTAGAAGTATCCTTATTGATAATAGATAAACTAATTCATAGTGATAGAACAGTAGATGAACAGGTGCCTGCACATGTCTCATGAAAATAAAATGGGTGTATGATTGCTGACGGCAGAGCAATACTGCCAAACTTATGAGTTCTTGTGGCAAACTTGATTCAGTGTCTTGACGTGTATACGCTGTTTCGCTGACTTGTCACAAGAAACAAAGTGTGTTTGATAAGATCCGACCATTTTCTTACGGGAGGATCAGTATGTACGGATTCTGATGTGACTGATAAACCCATTCGTATCTTAAGCATAATCTAATACGTGAGACAACGCCCTGGCACACAATCAAAAAAAAAAAGAGAGAGAGCGGTTTTGTGTCCCCACAGTCCATAATGTAGAAAAGAGAGAAAAAAGCCTTTCTGATTTGGTGTGTGTGCTCACAGTGCAGAGTGTAGAGAAAAGAGAGAAAAGAAAGCCGTTTTGGTGTCACAGGTGTTGTGACTTACACACACACCTTTCTGAATTGAGAAAGGAAATTATTTTAGAGAAAGCACTAGAGTTTAGATCCCACATTTGTTGATAGGCATTCATTTAATTTTTCTTTTAATCAGTTTTAAAGTGAATACTAACTGAGAAATGAAAAAGGTGAAGAGTTTAGAAGCTTGGTTCAAGAGCAAAACTTGGTTTGTGATCAGCTGAGTCTCTAAACAGAACAGCAAAGGGCTTCATCGAACATTTAAAAAAGATTCAGATTGTTAGAATATCCAGAATTTATAGGAATGGTGGTGATTACTCTTATTTTCTAGAATGGAAATAACTGCACCATGTCTGTTTTATGAATTTAAGGGGCTAAAAAGTTTTGTTCTCGTTTTTCTATGATTAACCGAATGTATGTGAGAGTCCAAACAGACAGAAGGGTTACGGCCGAGCGCTGGACCTTCCAAAAAAGATGAGACAGGCTGGACCTGTGCCATACTAGTTAAGACCTGCCTGTGGATAACAGGTTCATTAAACTCTCACATACACAAACTCACACACGTTCGCACACATACACCCATTCACACACACATTCTTGAACTTGCTGCAAGATTAAACATTTGCATTAACTGACTCCAGCAACTCTGAGTCTCATTGAGAGACTTTTCTCAACAATTGGGTCCTCAAACCAGATCTCAACGTTTTTTCCGCTTTCCAGGGTCGGAGCTGAAACCGTGCACGGGGGAGTCCAGTACTCCTAATGAAAGACCCCCTGCTGAATTGCGGTAATTAGGGGCAAGTGTCCACTGAAAGGGGGAAACAGGGACAAGATCGTACTTTTGAATCAATGGCCAGAAGCCATTGGCAGTGCAGGCATCAACAATAATGGTGTTATTTCACCCATTAACACTTAAGGTACCTCATGCAGTGGCTGTGATATGGTTACTTAACAAAATATCTTTACCAGACATCTCTCCTACATAACAGTTCTTCTTTCACAGCCACACCTTGTTGTCGAGAGATGTGCTACACTTAATCCATCCACACTGCTACCTACCCCACAGATGGAAAGCCTCATGATTGCATGTCAGAAATAACCATCAGTGTTTTACCCAGGCCAGACTTAACTGATATACGTTATGAAAATGCAGAAATAACTATATTTATTCAACAGGTCAAGCAAAAAACCCTGATGGCACAAATGCTACAGGATTTGCAGTAGTAACAGAAACTGAAGTTTTCTTAAAACAACCACTACCAAAAAATTACTCTGTTCAAGCAGTCGAATTGGTAGCTTTAACTGAAGCTTGTAAATTAAATAACAAAAAGGTTGTTAACGTTTACACTGACAGTCAGTATGCCTTCTCAACTGTACATGTGTTAACACAGCATTGGAAAAACAGGTATGTTGACATCCACAGCTAAATGTATAAACTACAAATATTTTAGCATTTTTAGATGTTATTCAATTGCCATCTACAATAGACTCGTATGAATGACCGGAAGGAAAACCATACTGCCCAAGAATTTGTTTAAATATGCTGCAGTATTGAGCCACGGACCATGTCATGTCTCAACAGGAGGGATGGAAGCAATAATGAACCAGGTTTTTACAGCATATGGTTTTACTAATTATTAAAAACATTTTTTTAGAATAAATAAATGAATAAAGTTTTGTCTAGCAGGTCAAATATGTGCAAAATACATTCCACAGGGCAATCTAAGACCAAAACGAAGATAATTCCCTAAGCCAGTGTATCTTTTTCAACATATTTGTTTGGATTTCATTATTTCATTATTTTGTAGATTTCATTGAACTAAATTAATGTTAAGGGAAACGATTCTGCTCAGTGACAACAGAGGTTTTTACCAAATGGTCTGAAATATTTCCATGTGCACAAGCAGATGCACTCTCAGTAGCAAAATCACGCGTAAAATAACTCATTTCTAGATTTGAAATTCCTGAAAAGATCTTCAGTGATAATTTGACACACTTTGTAAACAATGTCATCTCACTGATGGCAAAGAACTTAAAATAGACCTTAGAAACCACTGTGATATAGAAGGTTTCGCTAACACATTGGAATTGTTTTACTATTTACATATGCATGTGCAGTGAAGAATTGCTTGCTGCTGATAAATGCAAAGAAGAACAGCTTACACATAAATGCTCACATATAGGCTGCTGAATGCAATGAAGACCTGCTTATCCAGTAAAGTTCAATGTCAATGTGTAATATTCAATTAGGATTTGCAAAACAGTGAAGTTAAACAATGAATGGGTCCATAGTCGGTATGAGAAGACTACAGGAATATTTACCTGGGTGTACGTTCAAACAGAGATGAGAAAATTGCGATAAATTATTGTTTGTTTGTTTGTTAGTATGTATATGAATGTTATGTGTATAAACTGTGTTGAGTTGTAGTTACTCAGTAGTGTCTCAGTGAAACAACCGACGGGGGAAGCCTTGCGGTGACAACAAAAGCAGTGTTTTACTGATCAGTCAAGTTGCTCCAGTGTACTCCATACAAACTGGTTGGCTACTGAAGGGATAGAAAATGGGGAATACTTGTTTTAAAGCAAACAAGGAATTAGATGGGAAAAATACATGTTTTAACGGGACCCAGACAATATTAAATACTCAGACAGATGGGAGAAGAAGTGTAGTTTTGTAGGAAATCACAAAATTATTACATAAAATGAGTGAAATCAATTGAAGAATGCCTTTCTGAAGAGCTGTTTACCACAGATGAGCAGCTTTGCGACCAAGCACATTGTAGATCGCTTTACTGCCAAAATGATCTAGTTTAATGGATTGGTTTAGACATTTATAACAGCATTTTAAGAACAAAGAGAGAAACAAAAAGGGACAACGCTTCATGGTGGAAGGTGATGTATAAATAACTGTGTATATGATGAAGGAGAGACCATTTGAGCAGCACAGCCATTTCGCAGCACAGGGACAGCAGTCCAAGTTAAAGGATCTCCCATGTGGTATCACCTGTCACACTGTGTCAAGGCATCAAAAGAAGAAAAAATCACCAAACTCAAGGACAAAGAGACGAAGACTCCGGTGAACGAAGAGAGAGGACTTACAAACCAGAAATACAAAAGGATGCTCGATATCAAGATCCAGAAGAAGAGGCTAACAATGCCACGAACACTTACGATGCTGGGAATGATGCCAGCAATGAACAGAGAAGAAGATTCAGTGTCATCAATCTGCAACACGTGCCTCTAATGAGGGGGTGAATATAGAATCCTCAACGATTACAACGTCTCTGGGAACTGTGACAACAACAAGGTTTAAACCATTTTGATATATATTGTAACCTATTGGCTAAGGAATAGTGCTGAAAATGAGGTAAATCTAATCCACCACTGTCCTTGGTCTTCTGTAGGGTTTTTAAACTAATACGTGGTGGTTTGTTTTTCCACAGAAATTTGGAGATGCATGAATCTAGTGACTTAAACCAAGTAGCAGATGGTTTTATGGGGATCATTGAGAACAAATAGTTAACTTTTGGTAGTATCATCATTTTAATGGTTGTAACTCTCCCCATAAGTGATATAGGTAAGGACTTCCAACGAGAGAGATCGTCCTCTACTCTCTTTACTAATTGCACATAATCCATCTGTACTTATCAGTTTAATATGTGATATGTCTATGCAAGGACTACATATTAAATGGATTTTTATCAATAGGAGTTGAAAAAGGAGCTTGCTCCGTTCACTCCAAGCATCGACCCGGTACTGCAGTGCCGCTGGGAACGGTGCGCTCTCCTCTGCTCTTGTGAAAAAGCTAACAGCGGTGCAGGATGGAAGTTTCTTTTAGTCTGCTGAGAAAAGAGAGTGAATGCGAAGTAGACTTTAACACGGCTCTGGGAGCGAGCCGAGTGCGGGCTAACCAGGAGAAATGCTTGAAAGAAACGCGACACCGAATGAGCGGTCAGAACAAAGCCTCAATACGGTGTTCCTGTGGTGTTTTTATAAAATGCGGTGAAAATAAAGGTGTGAATGCCCCATAGAAAACTAAAAGGTGGAGCGGAAGTGTTCGGCTGCAAGAAGGTGTGAATGTCCGACTATATTTGGTGAAAAGCAGGTGAAGCAAGGTCTGAATGCCCAACCTTACATAATCAAAAGCGAGATCAGAGGTTTTTGGCTGCAAGAAGGCCATAGTTTGCCAAAAGCGGGTAAGGTGCGAATGACCGACTAAATATCAACAAAAGTGGGGGCGGAGGTCTTCGGATGCAAGTGGGTGTGAATATCCCACCATACAAGTATGGTGGAGAGGAAGCTGTGAATGGCCGACCATAGTTTGCAAAAAGCGGGTGAGAAAAGGTGCGAATGTCCAACCATACATGATCGAAACAGGGTGTTTGGCTGCGACAAGGTGTGAATGTCCACCCATAATTAATGAAAAGCGGGCAACAAGTAGGTTCGAATGCCATACCATACATCATCAAAAGCAGGAGTGGATGTGTTTGGCTACAAGAATGTTTGAATGTCCGAGCATAGTTTGTAAAAAGCGGGTAAGAAAAGGTTCGAATGCCCGAACATACACCATCAAAAGAGGGAGCGGAGGTGTTCCGCTGTAAGACGGTGTGAATGTCCGACCATAGTTGGTAAAAAGTGGGTATGAAAAGGTGCGAATGCCCAAATTCGGCTGCAAAAAACTGTGTTCGGCTGCAAAAAGGTGTGAATGTTCGACTAAAGTTTGTAAAAAGCGGGTAAGACAAGGTGCGAATGCCTGACAATGTATGATCAAAAGCGGGAGCGGAGGTGTTCAGCTGCAAGAAGGTCTAAATGTCCATAATTAATTGCTAGAAAACATGAAAGAAAATTTTCGAAAATCAATCCGCACATGATCATAAGTGGGAGAGGAGGTGTTCAGCTGCAAGAAGGTGTGAATATCCTACCATAATTGCTGAAAAATGTGTTAGAAACGGTAAGAATCCCGGACCATACCTCATCAAAAGCTAGAGAGGTGGTGTTCGGCTACAAGTAGGTGTGAATGTCTGACTAAAGTTCAAATATATTAACAAAAGCGGGAGGAGAGGTCTTCGGATGAGTGGTTGAGAATTTCCAACCATAATCTATAAAATGCGGTGAAAAAAAAGGTGTGATAGAAACCTAAAAGGTGGAGCAGAAGTGTTCGGCTGCAAGAAGGTGTGAATGTCCATCTATAGTTGGTGAAAAGCAGGAAAAGCAAGGTCTGAATGCCCAATCTTACATCATCAAAAGCGAGATCAGAGGTGTTTGGCGGCAAGAAAACGGGTAAGGTGTGAATGACCGACTAAATATCAACAAAAGTGGGGGCGGAGATCTTCGGATGCAAGTGGGTGTGAATATCCCACCATACAAGTATGGTGGAGAGGAAGCTGTGAATGGCCGACCATAGTTTGCAAAAAGCGGGTGAGAAAAGGTGCGAATGTCCAACCATACATGATCAAAACAGGGAGCGGAGGTGTTTGGCTGTGACAAGGTGTGAATGTCCACCCATAATTAATGAAAAGCGGGCAACAAGTAGGTTCGAATGCCCAACCATACATCAACAAAAGCAGGAGTGGATGTGTTTGGCTACAAGAAGGTTTGAATGTCCGAGCATAGTTTGTAAAAAGCGGGTAAGAAAAGGTGCGAATGCCCGACAAAGTATGATCAAAAGAGGGAGTGGAGGTTTTCGGCTACAAGGTTTGAATGTACGACCATAGTTTGTAAAAAGCGGGTAAGAAAAGGTGCGAATGCCCGAACATACACCATCAAAAGAGGGAGCGGAGGTGTTACACTTGAAAGACGGTGTGAATGTCCGACCATAGTTGGTAAAAAGTGGGTAAGAAAAGGTTCGAATGCCCGAATATATACCATCAAAAGCGGAAGCGGAGATGTTCGGCTGCAAGAAGGTGTGAACGTCCGACCAAAGTTTGTAAAAAGCAGTTAAGAAAAGGTTCGAATATCCAACCAAACATAATCAAAAGTGGGAGCAGAGCTGTTCGACTGCAAGTAGGTGTGAATATCCACCCATAATTCCTGAAAAATGGGTAAGAAAAGGTGCGAATGCCCAACCATACATCATCAAAAGAAGAAGTGGATGTGTTCTGCTACAAGAAGGTTTGAATGTCCGACCATAGTTTGTAAAAAGCGGGTAAGAAAAAGTTCGAATGCCCGAACATACACCATCAAAAGAGGGAGCGGAGGTGTTCCGCTGTAAGATGCTGCGAATGTCCGACCATAGTTGGTAAAAAGCGGGTAAGAAAAGGTTAAAAAACCGGACTGTACACAATCCATAGCGGGAGCGGAGTTGTTCGGCTACAAGAAGGTGTGAAAGTCCGACCATGGTTTGTAAAAAGCGGGTAAGACAAGGTGCGAATGCCCGACAATGTATGATCAAAAGAGGGAGCGGAGTGTTTCGGCTGCAAGGTCTGAATTTCCAACCATAATTTGTAAACACCGTTGAAGAAAAGGCTCGAAAGCCCGACTATACACCATCAAAAGCGGGAGCGGAGGTGTTCAGCTGCAAGAAGGTCTGAATGTCCACCAATAATTACTGAAAAATGGGTAAGAAAAGGTGTGAATGCCCAACTATACATCATCACAAGCAAAAGTGGATGTGTTCGGCCACAAGAAGGTTTGAATGTCCGACCATAGTTTGTAAAAGGCGGGTAAGAAAAGGTTCGAATGCCCGAACATACACAATCAAAAGAGGGAGCGGAGGTGTTTCACTGCAAGAAGGTGTGAATGTCCGAGCATAGTTTGTAAAAAGTGGGTAAGAAAAGGTTCGAATGCCAGAACATACACCATCAAAAGAGGGAGCGGAGGTGTTCCGCTGTAAGAAGGTGTGAATGTCCGACCATAGTTTGTAAAAAGCGGGTAAGAAAAGGCTAAAATACCCAACTCTACACAATCAATAGCGGGAGCGGAGTTGTTCGGCTAAAAGAAGGTATGAAAGTCCGACCATGGTTTGTAAAAAGCGGGTAAGAAAAGGTTCGAATGCCAAAATATACACCATCAAAAGCGGAAGCCGAGGTGTTCGGCTGCAAGTAGGTGTGAATGTCAGATCATAATTTGTAAAAAGCTGATGAGAAAGGTGTGAATGACCAACAATAATTGCTGAAAAATGTGTTAGAAAAGGTAAGAATGCCGGACCAGTCATCATCAAAAGCGGGAGAAGAGGTGTTCGGCTGCAAGAAGCTGTGAATGTCCAGCCATAATAACTCAAAAACGGGTAAGAAAAGGTAGT